>NC_046966.1:5896962-6196962 GCF_009769545.1 Cyclopterus lumpus | reverse complement strand
GTTGATTATTTGTTTTGTAACTTCCTTCACTGAGTATTATGAAATGCATCCAAAGACACATTAGCAACATGCGACCCCTCCTCTCCTCTTACCCCCCTCATGACTGGAAAGCATTTCATTGCGTTGAGTTGTCCAGAGTGTTTCACTGGATATTAATTGCACTGTGTATTTTTGTTAATGAAATCGTAAACCTAACAAGCTCTGGCTCACTGAATCCTTCAAATGTCTCAAAGCGCCCGAGGCCTCATAGATATGCAGTACCTCGAGTTTGTGTTGCGCTTTTCAAAATGGCATTTCCCCCCTCCGATAGCGTCGCACGCACAACCCTTGAAATAAGGCCAGAAAGTACCGAGATGCGAACTCACCCAGTGTGCATGAAAATGTAGCTGAGGTATCTCCAGGCCTGCGCTCGCAGCTGTGGGTGGTACGGTAAGGGGCTCTTTAGGAAGGACGGGCTTGATACCTGCAGGACCAAGCGGTCCAGCTGGAACCCGTAGTACATGAACACGGCTACCTGCGAGAACGCAGGTGAATAAACACAGGTGGTGTCATTTCATACGCGCCACAATAAACACAAGGGAATAATGTGAAACAGGGACGTTCATCATTTACGTGCACAATATTAGAGGAAAAATACATGTGGTCAAAAACTCTTGCAGCGTACCTTTAAATCAGACGCGCTTTAGAACACATATTGGTCTCACCCTCCCAAACGATTTACCTCAGCAATGGTAATAGCCAGGATGAGCCAGGGCGGGGGACAGTAGGTGTAGCTGTCGAAGTACCACTTGCGGTCGACCTCGCGGGGCAGCGTCTCGTAGGCGACGTGTCGGACCAGACGCTGAGACAGCCCCAAGGTTGCCTCATCTCCCAGACTGCAGCCCTTTAGCTGCCTGCTCCCCTGCAGGATGGCCCTCCGGAAACTGTTGGAGCGCTTGTTGCTCATCTGGAGAAAAAAAGAGGAAGGTGACGAAGGGGTGGGACGAGGAGACAGAGGGAGGAGGAAGCCCCGAAAGGAAGAAAGAAGGAGGACGGGTGAGAGTTTTACTATTAATAGTTCAGAATGTCTGCACATTAACGATCATTCGGTTTTATTTAACGTGAACAATTCAAGGTGCTTTATTAAATCTATCCAATGTACAAATGAAGTCTCAATGCATTCTGGGTACAGGCTGCACACACACACACACTCATCAGTCCAGCACGCTGATGGACCTCTTCCAGCTCGCCATGGCAACAGAATGCCTTCTCCTTCTCTGTCTATGAAGGGTTCCAAACCACTATAGGTTAATTTGTGATGGGCGGGACCTCACCAGTAGCTCATCATTCAGAGAAGATCCCCAGTCCAAATCAATTTCTATTTCCAAACCTGACAAAATGACTTCTCTGCTCTTGTTTCAAGAGGGCTGCCATCTATTTAGATTTAGTGCGAGCTGTTTTTAGAGCACAGGTGTCACATTTTTCAAACGGTGGGCTTCTTCAAACACACTCGCATACACAGCGCAGCTACACATAGGCAGTCCAAACACACACATTCACAAGCCTGACACAAAAAGGTGAATATATCCACAGACATCATTTTTCTCTATTAGAAAGCACATGTCAAAATTGGTGGACCTCCCAAAGACCAAGAGGTCAGTTACAGCTCAGATAGAGTGTCCTTGACATTTAGAGGCCGAGGTAATCAGAGCGTCTGTTTATTCCTCATCCCTGAGCAAGGGTTGAAAATGTACCCGGCATACAGTGAAATAACAACCTCTACACGCGGATGGATCACTGAGTGTCAGGCCACCCCCCTCCCCTGGCCTTTACCTGGATAATAAAGACAGACTCAGATCAACCAAGAAAGACGCACACAATAACTACAAAAAGGGGCAAAACAACCACACGGGGAAACAATCTCAGACTGAAGAAGGATCACAAGCTTCATACAGTACCATTTTCAAACTGTTCCTCACTGAGGAGCAACAATCCAGTAACAGCACACGCTTTGTGCCTTTCATTACACTTGCTGTGTGTGTTTTACAGCGTTCTCCATGACGATGCAATGACTCCGCTTTACTCCCACAGTCTCTTCCTCACTCCGCTCTGTCTATGGCACGCTCCATAACTCAAAACCTACCACTGTGTCTCCAGGATTGCAGATGTGTCAGTTGCCGGATGTTATTTCAAGGCCACACGGCCGATTGGCCATCGGCATTAAAAGTATAATAATAAAAAAACGTTTATGTATATAACTACTGGCAACTTCTGTCATATTCATGTAATGTGTTTATGTAACTCTGTAACGCTGTTCATTCTGTACACATGACATCTATTGCTTCTGTCCATCCGGGGAGAGGGATCCTCCTCTGTTGCTCTCCTGAAGGTTTCTTCCCTTTTTCTCTGTGAAAGGTTATTTTTGGGGAGTTTTTCCTGATCCGATGTGAGGTCCTGGGACAGGGATGTCGCATGTGTACAGATTGTAAAGCCCTCAGAGGCAAATTCGTAATTTGTGATATTGGGCTATACAAAATAAATTGAATTGAATTGAACTTCAAAAGCCACACCTTTAAAGCGTTGCCTGTGCATTGAAGCTGCGATTGATGTTTATTCAAGAACGCAAACGTATCACAGAAATAAGCTGCTAGTTGCGTTTGAAGATAGTGGACGTACTTATCTGTGTGATCACAATTCATTTCAATTTGACAGCGTCGGAAGAAGAAAAACACAGGCAGCAGAAGAGAGCGATAAGACAACTGATGTAAAATCAGAATATCAATAAAGAAATCTCTGTCAGAACGAACGGTTGGATGATGGTTCTTCTGGCACTGTTTAATGAGGCTTTAGTGTCTCGGCACGGATCACCGTTTGGAGATAAACGACAGAAAGAAGAAAAAAAGCCCCATTATTTCAGCCTTTATGTTGGGCACAGAGAACTGTGGGAAAATGATTACGAGTTACCATGGCCACTTCTGGACTGCACACACACACACACACACACACACACACACACACAGGCGGACCTCCCCAAGGCAGCCATGCTCCATAAAGACAGTCAGTTCTTGGTGTGAACTGACTGCAATTCCTCTGCTCTTTGTAGGACACAAAAGAAAGAAAGACGTCCCGTTAAGATGCAGTCTAGGAATTCCCGTTTGAGGAATAGGTCCATGAGTTACAATCACTTTATCTTTATCGCCAGGTAAACATTATCACTCGACAAAGTAATCTACCAGGAATGTGTACTCGAACGCATTTGATTGGCCAACGCAGAGACATGCCAAACTTCTTTCTCTCTTCTCAAACTCCTTTTCTTTTTTTTTGGTATCCCGTGGCAACCATGCAACAAAGCCAGACTCGACGATGTTGAAACAGGAACGGGGCTTCCACAAGCTGCTGAAAGCTAACTATTGTCTCAAACATCATGCTCGAGCATTAAGGTGTACTTTCATTGGCAAGAAGAAGCCCGAACCATGAAAAACAGGACCTAAAGAAAACCCACCCTTGTGGTTGTATGCATCCAACCAATCATGTCTTGATTTGATCCTATTAGATGTTTGTGTATTTGTATGTCACATTCACGGACGGACACACTGTAAACCTAACGTATATATATATATATATATATATATATATATATATATATATATATATATATATATATATATATATATATATATTACTGAGCATCTACAGAGTATATAACTGAGCCAGCTACTACCAATAGACGCAGTGCATTTTATGAGAGCGAGTCAGACAGAAGTAGGTGGATGGACAGAAAGAAAGAAAGAAAAGTGAGCCGTGTTTTGAACGCTGTGACGAAGCAGTGAGCAGGCAATCACTGACAATCACATTGGCGTTAGAGCCGCGGTGCTAAGGGGAGATGGCGTTACAAGCACACCCCTCACTGTGTGTCTCCTCTTTGTCTGTCCCTGCCTCCTCCTCCACTTCTAGTCTCCTTCTTTCCTTCCTTCTGTGAAGAGATAGAGATGTACCGACCAGGCACTGACAATTAACATGCTGGAAGAATTGAAACTCTCTCTCAAGCTCCCAAATTGGCTCTGACTCCTTTGATCTTTAGAGAGTGTTACTGCCTGCCCCCCAGAAGGTCCATTATGTTGTGTTTTCATACCCTACATTCATTGAGCTATTCTTATCATATTTACAAGCTTTTCACACTAGTGTGGGTTCACATTTCCCCATTTATTTTATTACTGGTTGGCACTGTTGGGGTTCGATCCTGTGTCAGCGTGGCTTCCTCCCACAGTCCAAAGACATGCAGCTTTGGTGAATTGATGATTCTACATTGCCCGTAGGTGTCAATGTGTGCGTGAATGGTTGTCTGTCTCCACGTTTTTGCCCTGCAATAGTCTGGTAACCTGCCCAGGGTGAATCCTGCCTTCGCCCAATGTCAGCTGGGATCGGCTCCAGACCCCCGCCACCCTGAAGAGGATAAGCAGTTACGGATAATGGATGCATGGATGGACGGTTTGGTAGATAAAAAGGTCAAGAAATGCCTGTAAAAAAAGCCCAAAGTGGTGTCTTGAATTTGTTTTTTTTATCCGACTTATTCCTGAAAAACCTGCGTACATTCTATTGACAATGATTTTAAAAAAAGAGACCATCAACATGTCCTCACATTTTAGAAGCTGAAAACAGCAAATGTCGGGTATTACTAACCGACTTCACCAATTAAAAAATGATCGAAGCAGCCGTAAACTAACTTTCTGATTAATCGACTAGTCTTTTCAGCACATTATTTATTCCCCTAATCATGGTTACATGTCAATGTATGTTTAAAAACCAGCAGTTCAAAATCCCAAATATTCTTCACAATTATTTGAATAATAAAGAAGAGCAGCTAATCGTCACTTTTGAATAACTGGAACAAATCATTGTTGCTTGATAAATGATTAACTCATAGATTGGACTAATAAAACTAATTGTATCCGCTCTTACTCATTCATCGCACTGTGTATTACCATAATCATGAATACATGTCCCTACTTTAACCCTCCGCCTCCCCGTGTTTAGCTTCTGTTGTGGCTGCATCTGTGAATGTATAACCAGTGAGGGGGTGGACACAATAGCGACTAAGAAAAAACAACAAAAAAGTGAATGTACACACAGATGCCGGTGCCCCATTCCTCTCTGTCCCACTTTCAGTTGCACGCCATGACCCACAGCCTGTCACGTGACATGAATGCACCAGTTGGAAACCAGAAGCAAAAAGCCCTTTTGACACTTTTCCAAGCCTCCTACAGGGCTCATCCCTCACCCAGCGTATCAGACAATAAGCAGCTCTGAGGAACAAGAGAGAGAGGGGGAGATGGACGAATGCACACTCACAGGCAACAATGAATTCCCCACAGCCTCTACACACACACACACACACACACACACTACCACCCAGTAGTTCAATGTGTGCCACACAACTACCCCCACTGCGATCCCACTCCACACCGTCCGGGGTCAGCAGCTCGACCTCCCATGAGGAACGGCAGCAAGGCAGCGGAGAACAGAAGATGAGGAGGTGAAGAGGCAGCGAGCACGGCTGGAGATGCTTGAGTGAGACGTCTACAAACAGCAGCAGGCTGTAGTTTGAAAGTGAAACTGAAAGTGGGGCAAGGTGAGCGTCAGGAGGGGAATTTATGGCCAGGCCGAGAGTATTTTCCTATTAGGAAGACTCTTCACTTCTCAGCTCAGCTGATCTTGGAATGTGGCTTTTAAAGGCTGGATGTAAAAAAAAAAAAAAAAATTAATAAAAATAAGAGTATTTCCACAGGTGGCAAATGAGCGCAGTTCAGATCTCAAGAAACTAGTCAAGACAAAATACAAAAACTGTGTCTTTCGAGTCTTAAAATAAAAGTCGTTATTTGCCCTTTAACAGTTCTAATGCCATTTATAGTGCAAGTAAAGTAAAAGTTGGTGTCTGGGGATTGACAGCAATATATAATGCCTCTCTAAAGTTTGTATTTAGTACTTTAGAAAATATTTTTTCTGAGTCACAGTAATATTAATTTGTAATTCGCAAGCTTAATATGTATTGCATGTTCCTGTCCAAGTATACGTGAAAATCGGAGGTATCATTTTGCTGTTGACGGACGGATTTAAAGAATATCCATTGTTGGGAAAATGACAAATTGCCTTTTTGTAACAATACATACTATTTCATCTTTCAGGGTAGTGGAGGATCAAGTCATTACAAGTCAAAAGGTCCAACGAGTCAAGAGTCTTTGGTGTTCAAGCGTTATTTTTTTTTCTCCGATAAGTCACGTCTTAAGAACATTTCTATACCTAATTCAATTAAAATGATTCGCTAAACTTAGAAGTAAGGACTGAGGTGCCAATAAACAGTTGGTATCAGCGAGCCTACGAAAGGTTTAACATCTCACCAGGTTGACAAAGTCTTGGTAGCAGATCTTCCCGTCGGCGTTGCCATCGGCGAGGGCCAATAGGACTTCCAGTTTGTGTGGGTCGAGCTCAGAGCCGTAGGTCGCCAGCAGGTCCCTGAACCGCTCCGTACTGATGAAGCCCGAATTCTCCGGGTCAAACTGCAAATGAACACAAACACAGACCACGCAAAGATGAAGTGTGTTGACAAAGAATATGTCTCTGTCTACAGATTACAGGCACATGCAGTCGATCAAATAAGCAGTACATTCAAATAAACATGCGAGAAGTTCATGGGCAGGAAATACCCCCCCCCCCCCTCCTTCCCTCCTCCCTCCCCCACCCCACCCCACACCCTCAGTGCAGAATTTCCTCTGCAGCTGAACATTAAAAGCTCAAATCCATCAGCAGTGGTTTGTCACAGTTTGAGCATCTTAGAAAATAGCCCTAATTGCTCCAAGAAAAAGGCCCAAATGTTGAGACGTAGCTTTTACCAGCTTTGGATTTCACTTTACAAATGACCACATTCAACCACGAGGCCGTATTGACGCTTCTTCCCGGTCAGAAAAAGAGCAGGCATCCAAATGTGTCAGGAAAAAAAATACCAGACAGATATTTCAGAAAAGCTGGAACTTCCAAAAAGCCTTCTGAGCATTGATCACTCAAGCGCACGCACGCACGCACACACAAATCTAAAAATGTACACGTTATGTTTGTGTTTTGTTTTTGCAAACTGCATCTCAGAGAGCAGATTGCAGAGAAATGAGCATAGACACTTATTACAGCCGACTCGGTTTCAAATGCAACCGACTGCCCAGTAATTGTGCCTGGAGTCCTGAAAATCAAGCTGCTCTTGATCCCCTAAAACAAGGATAAAAAAAGAAATTAAAAAAAGAAAACCACTGCAGCTGTGTGACAGTATGTGTCTGTTCAACTGAACCGGCCTGGAATACATATCAAAGACTTGAGTGTTTGAATTTGAATGTCAGGTTGTTTGTGGATGCGGGCAGAAGACAGCTGCTCCTCCTCTCCACTTGCTCACATGTGCTGAGTGTACGCAACGTGTGTCTTCGTGTGTCAATACAGTGCGTTCATGCATAAAGATGTGGCATTCAGACATTATGAGCCGCCTGCCAGATTCCAACACCCCCTGAAACAGAAATAGTGGCCGCGTGCGCGTGCACGCACAAGAGTGCACGTGAGTGCGTGTTTGCCGCACGCCGTTGGTTGGCAGATGCTGAGTGAAGCCAGGCTGGCAGCTCCACCGAACGACAACGGGGGAGAAGAGGTTTTTGGCTCTGCTTCGTGTTGTTGTTTTTTTTTAAACTCCATGTCACCGAACAGAGATATGGATTTTTTTCCTCCTTTTTGGCAGTTAAGGCGACAGTTGTCACTGCATTTTCCACTCAATGTCATCCGTGAGATCTGCCGGTTATGATCACTCACACTTGGCCTGAAAAATTGATTTCATGCAGCTCGTATGTGGCTGCAGAATTTGGGTATATGATGAGAGGATGATCTCCAAATAAGCATCCTTGTTTCTCTGTGGCAGATAGTATAAATGTTTTTGGAATAAATATGGCACAGAATATCTCTTCAGGTGTGCGATCACACACTGTTCTATTAAAAAGGGCCTCCATCAGCACCCCCATCACTCCTGTTCCTGAAGGATAGGAGTGCGACGCCCCCAAAACGCGTCAATAAGCTGCTGTGCCTTCGAGATGAGATTTGTGACACAGTTGGAAACTTACGATTGTGTTCCAGAAGATCTGTGGTTGACGGACATTGTTGGTGGACGTAATAATTGGGTCGTAGAAGTTAAAAAATAGAAAAGAAAGAAATGTGCCTTCTTCCCTCCGAGAGGTGTTCTGTGCATTTGGCATGTTTTTCTAGGGAACACACTTTAAAAAAAAAAGACAAACCATGTCAACCCAATACCTTATAGGCCCTCTCTATAACTGGGAGAGGAGCACATTTGTGCATAAATTAATGTTACTGACTATTTTTACTGACATTTTTGCATCACCAGCCAGAGGAGATGTGCGTTATATATATACTCAAACTTGTTTTAATGTTTGAGACTAAATAAATACATTTAGGTGGAGTTGACAGGCTCTTGCTCTTTCCTCTCGTCGGTGTAACAAACAGAACGTTATAAGTAGGCTACAATTATCCGAATACAATACAAACAATCAGGCTAAACAAAATGAAGCTCTAGAACACAAAATTACCCATCAACCAAACATAATATGATTTTAGTAGAGTGGTAAAGAGATATTATGTCGTCAAATAAAATCTAAAACTGTCAATACAATAAATATATAGGCCCACATGCATGGTGAGGGATGTTAGACTAACAAGATAAAGTCACTTCATGTAATTATGACTGCAATACTTCTCCCACACTTTACATTGACTTACGGCCACCTTCGCTAGATTGCATCTGGACAACTTACTTCCATGTAAATATCTGGCGTGGGCGGTGTGAGTAACATCCTATTCTGGTGCGATCTGATGGAGCATTTGATGCATTCTGGTGGGTTTTTGGAGACGAAAAGGCAACTTGGGGATCACAACCTTACCAGAAGTGAGCTGTTCAGTTATGACAACCGGCCTGAATGCGTGCCATCTGCCACATGGAATCCAACAGAAGAAGAGGAGGCGGAAGTAGGTGTTGACTAAATAATTTGTACAACCCTATTAAATTAGACAGTATTCTTACAATGACTGTGCATTTTCACAGTGCTAGTATGTCCATGCAAAGGCAAAGAAACCAGAGCTCCTGAATGTGATCAAACTTGCACTTGAGTCCAACATACACAATGTTACATTACATATGCATGGCACACCTCAACATCTCTCTCTCTCTCTCTCTCTCTCACACTCTCACACACACACACACACACACACACACACACACACACACACACACACAAAGAATAAAATGTAAACTCTACTTTACGGAGAAACAACCAACCTTCTCTTGCAGTAAATCAGCCGGTTCCTGTCGAGACCATTTTTTCATGATGACAACGTAACGGTAACGTCTCACCACCAGTGTGTGAAGGAAAAACAATATGTTGTGAGTGTGTGTGTGTGTGTGTGTGTCTGTCATATTGTTTGTCCCAGACTGCTGGGGTGTTATTTCTAACCAGGACTGAAGGATTACTGTCCACTCCAAGAGCCTCAACACACACCTCCCCCATCTTCCTCTCTCAAATAAACGCACATACACGCACCCCCAAAACCCCAGACACTCCCCCCCCCCCCCCTCATGTTCTCTTTCTTTCGAGCTAACATGTGGGCTCCCTCAGAAGAAGAAAAAAAAAAAAAGGTAGTTCAATAAATGTGCCCGTTATCTCTTTTCCTGTCACTCCCGGAGGCAGGCAGCCATACGTTAGATGCACAAACACTCCCTCGCTCCACTTTTGCGACACCGCGGGCTTCATAGTCAAGTGAGCACTCTCTGAAGTCAACAGGCCGACTGCTGGGGTGGAGCGGCCAGAGAGACACACACTCAACAATGGGCCCACAATGGCAATTTCATGCAAGGTTTACTCAAACTGTTTTAGGATTTAGGACACATCTCAGCTGTTGGGCTGCAACTAACAGTTGTTATTCAGATACCCCAAAAAGATATTAAATGTATTCTCATAGACTAAGAATACCAGCAACTATGTATGATTACTAGTAAATTATTGGTATTCACAAATAAATGTCTGTTATTAAATAGACTAATGCTCTCAGCTTTACTCCATTGCACATTTTGTATTGGCTTTTCAAGGTCATAGCAATAATACTAATAAAAAACATTGGACTGCATTGAGTTGCAGCATCACTTATACGAGGAGAGGATTGTGGGTAATGCAGTACTTACACACTGAATAGCGTGTGTGTGTCGGATTGCGAACTTTTATCACATTTTCCATTTTCATCAGCATGTTATTGTCTCTGCTCCATAAGACTTGTTTTGTAAACAGCAAAGGGAGCGTGATGCAAATCCCTAAGATTAAAATAGGCGCGCACACACACACAAATCCTGGTGCAGACATATTAGCACAAAACATTCACAGCTCTCATATTGAGGTCTTCTCAGCAGCCTGGTGTCAGTGCAGAGGAGAAAAAACGCAGAGGGTGGGGAGCAGGAAGTAAAGGAGGGTTGGTCTGGGCAGAGAGGGGAGGGGAGGGGAGGGGAGGGGGTGCATCTGGGACACAATGCAAGGCTTTTTGTCTTCAGCCTCATTTTCATAAAGCTGAATATTAAGGAACTCGAGGTTTGTAAGGGTCAGGAAGTTTTTTTCTGAATACTGCAGTTTGCACACGAGAGCCTGGAGAAATGTTGGAGCTTGGGCCAACAACAAAAAAATATTTAAAAAAGGCTACCGTAAAAAGATATACTTAGAATTTGATTACGTCTAACCTGAAAGACTGAGAAATCACAAGAGCTTTTTAAAAAGTAAGTGGATATCGTACTTTTTCCCGTAGTCCATTTCCGCCTCTCTGATCTCTGGTACTTTCATTGACCTTTGACATTTGACCCACACTATTATGAGTCACTGTCCAGAGGCGTGAATGAAGTCCAGAGTTAGTTAAGCGGGACAGTGAGTAACTCAATCCTATCGTGGTTTACTAACGGTAAGCTGGCGGGCACTCTCAAATCCTCTTACACCTACGCCTCACACACACACACACACACACATACTAAATAGCTGATGTAGTGAATGACAGGTCTGCAGGCTTTGACTCATACGCATAACTTCAAAACCATATTTTTTTTAATCTATTCCCCTCTAAATCCATCCAGCGTAACATCTCAGAAGTGAGTTTTTGATTCCAAGTAATCTCATTTTTAGAAACCAGAGAAAAGAGAAAAAAATATATTGGCAGCGACATGGATAAATAAATTAACGCCGCATCAGCAGAAAGCAGATCCCCACAAAAAAAAAGATCTTTTGATAACAACATCATCAACAATTCAGACAGGGAGCACCCTGGGAGCTCTGTGGGAAACAGCTCAAACTGTACCATGTAATCACAAACTGTTGGCTTTGAACTGGTATGAAGACTTTCGCTGTGAGTCATCCTGTCACTCAAACTGACAGGGGAGCAAACATGAGTCCTATGAAGTCATCTCATTTTACACTAGTCCAACCGCACAGGATCACACGGTAACGGGCATGAAGCAAGTCATTCAGCACCGTGACACGTATAACCTGTCCCAAGAGCAACACAAACACTGCATAACATCCCCGAGGCATCAGCATCACATAACCTCCTCCAGGTGTGGCGGACCATGAATGACCAATCAGCATAGCAACACTGACTTGAGGGTGCAATAACGTGTAACCTAAGCAACAGGAGCTCCAACCCTTGAGTTACTGTATGACCATAATGATAATGTGTGTGTGTGTGTGTGTGTGTGTGTGTGTGTACATTGTAGGTGGTTGTCAGGGCAAAAGGGCTCAAAATAAATACTGTCTTTAAGATGCAGGAGACTGCATAGATTTGGAAGCATTGTTTCATATTAACGAGTGTCAGAGAGGAACTACTGTGTATATGTACAGTATAAACGCTAAAGAAAGCGGCCCTATGTTAATACTGTTATTTGGGGCATTAAGCTGAGAAATGTATTTCTATATTATTGGATCTCTGAATATTATTACCGCCTATCTTCCAGTTAAATAACTGGTGTGGCCAAACTCCAGACAGCGTGCTGCCTTTCCAGCAGTATAATTACTTCCAATCCCCCCCGCTGAGTCAGACAGTGTGCACCACTGAGTTGTTGCTATTTAAAAGACGGCGCAGTAACAACAGCCTCTACCCGCTCGATCTGCTGACCTACAGACAAAACAAGCTATTGGATAGATATCACGGCTCTTTTGGATACTTTCCATATTGAACCTTTTTTTTTTTTTTTTTTTTACTATTCATTCCTGTACAATTGCAAGCCTCTAATTTGAAGTGTTGCTACTGTATGAGGTGATAGTGTATTGCATGCAGCCAGACTGGCCAAGACTGCCTGCGGTTGACATTATGACATCTCATTTAATGACCTGGCAGTGTCTTACTCTTCTATTGGCTTTCCCACTGCAACTGGACAGCAGGCTATTCAGATACGGCTCGTATTTTGCAAGCAAAACACAATAGGTATTTCTGACCATGATTACCATTGGGACGGTAGAGCCTTGATTAAAAGGTGAAAGGTCAACTAACTAGAGCTATGACGTCCAGGTATAAACTCAGCCGAGTTAACACATACTGTACATTCACATGTCAACTCCACAACATGTTAAGAGCCAGTAGACTGCTACAGTAGCAGCTTTTGTTGTGTCCATTGTAGACATCTTGCATTGTCATAGCAGGAAACAGCACAGGAGGAGCCAGCTCCAGGGACACTTAATGCAACCGAGGTCGTTAGTTAAATATAGTTCACCTGGGCTTTTTTTAAAAAAATGTTAAATGTCTGCTGGCTATAAAAAAGGCTACCACATCTCCCGTGGTACACCCACACAGGTGTTTCCACTTTGGCTTGAATCGCCCTCAGGACTATATGACGACATTCAGGCTGCACTTGATTGACATCTCGATCACACTCTCCTGTTATCGTGAGCCACGTGAGACGTGGAAAAGGTGAACACATTTACAGTATGTACTGCTGTACACATGCAACATTATGCATGTAGATGCCTGTTTGGACACAGTCTTCATCTCTTTGAGTCCTCTATTGATGTGGGTGTGCACATGAGTGGCAGCATGAACAGTAGACGTACACACACACACACACACACACAACCATCATACACAGTTACTCTGCTTTCTGAACACAAAGCCAGAGTATTCCCTTGATATGGAGCAATTAGCAGTTCTAATAAAAAGCCAGCCTCGTTAGAGTGGGAGAAGCTCGTTAGTCTCCCCGATAATTACAGTGAAGCACCAGGGAGGACAGGCGAGAGCAGGGGCACCTCACTGGCCATCACACACACACACACACACACGTGTAGACACTCACCTTCTCGTGACAATCAGGCTTTTCAAACTGTGACCTTAACACCACAGGGGGTTTTCCTGTGCGATATCTTTCTTACCTCTATCTCTGTCACACTGTCACACACACACACACCACACACACCTTTGCTTTAGTGCCACCACGAGGTGCCACCATTTGAGGTTTTCAGTGAAATGTCTCAATAGCTGCTGGATGGATTGTCATGAATTGTTTTCCTCAAGATGAATCGACCCCTTCATCATCAGGTTATTTCACCCACTAGTTGGAGAACAAAGCTAATGGCACTCCCATCTGCCTCAGCTTTAGTGTGTTGTTCAGTGATGATAAGCAAACGTTAGCATTTACTGTGCCCGCTAAATTAAGCTTGTTAGCATCAAAGCAATCCAAGCCAAGATTGAACTATTTTATACTCATTCAGGTGGAAACAGGAGACGTGTGTCAATGTGAAGAACGTCTACACTGAGTCCATTGTCATAATCAGCAAAGGTCTAACCTGCTGAGACAAAACTGAGGACTGAGCTTTGTCTGTGCCACTCCTTACTGGATGGTTGCTGAAATGCACAATTGTGTTGTTTACCAACTCAAAGATTTTCTATTGTTTTGGCATTTTAACAAAACCCTACCTAACGCCGTATTTTCCCATGTATTTCCCCTAGTGCGTACATACGTCCTGTTCATGGTTCAGATAATGTATAAATAATCCTTTTAGTGAGAGCAACTCGCATGAGCCGAGAGGGATGTGGAGCCGTGCGCACAAATAAACACATAAACCGGCAGAGCAGTTCGTAAGAACAAAGCGCCGCGCTCACGGAGGTCCATCCGACATGAGCAAGTCTAATCTCTACCAGTCTGACCTGACAGCTCCCGGCTCGGGCAGGCACTGATGCCGAGTGGGTACCAGCCAGTAGCCAGTGGGTCGTTTCATTGTTCTCTGACAGAGACAGAATTCAGAGTTACTCAGACAACAGCAGTACTGTTCAGAGGAGGAGGAGGAAGGGAAGATGCAGGAATGTTGCAGCGTCTCCCAATCCAAGCTCAAGAGGAAAACAGGTTCTTCTAATTGAGCTGCATGTGCATTTGTCTTCTTTCAAATCTCAGAGGAACCTCTCCACGTCTGCACTGACGAAAAAACAATCAGCTCAAGTTGACCTGTGTGACACGCAGACTCTTTTCAAGTCTGGCTGTCACTCAGATTCTCCTTCCTCTTTTCAATTATCATTATCATCAAAGCATTCAAATTGAATTTGCCTGCATCTCAGCTGGGAACAAATTCCCTGCAGCTGGGCAGATCTAATACCGCCCCCGCTCTTCCCGGGTCAGACCGACCACTGGCATCGCTTGCCAGCGACACAGAGGCCGCAGAGCGGGACGGGGTGCAGCGGGGAAGGGATGTGATGAGCCGTCGAGGTTTCGCACCATTAATTACCCAGAAAACACCTCTCCCGTCGCGGAGGATTCTGCAGGAAAAGGTCAGCCGTCTGGCTCGCAAAAGACCAGCTCGCCATGCATGTCACGGCCCCCAGTTGGCCCAGCCAGTGCTCTGACCACGTCACACCTCAGAGACATGACTAATCCCTCAACAAGGCTTCTAATAGCTCCCAAAATGCCACCGACGAGTAAGGAGAGAGGACGGAGGACAGAGGAAGAGAAGTGGAGTAGAGTCGGTAGGAAACAAGTAGAATATAGCAAGCAAGAAAGAAAGAACAGATGTTAAAGGATTCAAAAGCAGAGAAGAGACGTTACAATGTGATGCAATTAGAACGAGGGAACAACAAAATATCAATACTTGACATTTTGGGACTGGAAGCTGCGATTCAACGATGGCTATCCGGTTGATTTATCATCTACTTTGAATTATGTAAATGATGTCCTACTTGTACGTATGAGACACAATAACAGACAGGCAGCCCGAGTCACAGGCGGTCTCGGACAATTCTAAGGAGACAATCCGTCCAGAGACGACACGGAGAGGCGACTGTTCGTTCAAAGCCATGATAGCGGCAATCTTTTCTTTACCCGACTGGTCTCCACCTGATTGAACTGACTTAACATCTGTCATGTTCCACTGACAGATGGTTCAGCCAATCACCTGCCAACTAGTGAGCAAGTGAGCAAGTGACACTGTCCATGAAAAACGGCAAAAAGACTGAGATAGTGGGATATAGTTATATAGTTTCCATTGCATAGTTATTGTTGAAGCAGAGTGTTGCTAGATGACTTTGGGCGATAGTAACGTTCGCTCATTGAATACATAGCCAGAGTTAACTTCAGTTACTTAGGATAATTAGGGTAAAGTTGGAAAGACTATGAGGTGTTTTGAGTGTAACCTACAACATATTTGTAAGGAATACAGTGTCATCTGTATAGCTTAAAAGACAAAAACCTGAGCAGGTTCTTTGTAACGTATACGAACACAACGATTGGTGGCGTAACTGGCTGCGATGCAATGGGGCACCAGCTAAAACATTGCCTCGGGCACCACAACGGCCAGGGACCAGCTGTAATAAAATAACATAATGATGAATGTAGAATGTGCTTCTTTTTTTTTAGAATGTACTTAAAGAAATACCCAGACTTTGCTGAAATAAATCCACAGGTCATCCTGGATAGAAACGAACCAGAGTTGCCGACAGGTGAAATTACTGCCTCTGATACCTTCAGCTGCCGAGTCAATTAAGCAACAATCTGACAAAGCAGACATCAGCAAGATCAACAAGCTGAGAGAGGGCCTCACCTCACAGCACTATTATAACATACTTTCATTAAAGCAGCACCTCCACAATTTCTCACCCACTCTCTTCGCTCTCCCTCGTTACTCATGTTTGAATACGAGCAGTGTCTGTGTGTCCTCGAAACCCCCCCCCCCCCCCTCCTCCTCCTCCTCCTCCTCCTCCTCCCTCCCGGGGAAACTCCGGTGAAAGACTGAGGGGGCAAAGACTGCACACTTGAACTTGTTATTTCCCCGGCTTATTGTGCGAGGAGATAATTATTGTAGGGAGCAGAGCAAATCCACCCTGCTTTGAAGTGCGAGGAGACACAGGAAGGGTAAGGCAGACAAAAAGATGGGGACTAATCACAGGCAGGCGATAATTGTGAAGTGTTGTTTGTCAATTTTAAATAGAAAGGTTGGGAGGGGGGGGAGTGGCAAAACACTAGAAATGATTTATAATACAACAATAGAGGAGAACAACACCACAAACCACAGCCAGACAAATGACCACAGATTTAAATACATCTCAACACATATTTTGCATTATAAGCATTCACGGCAGGTTATTGTAATGGTTTCCATCACTTTCTATAGGTGTTTGCTATCTTTGGTCCACCTACTATACGGACTCACCGTGTAATGCAGCAACACCAAACCACTTTGGTGTTCTCCATTGAGCTTGTATCAACTACTGTCCCACCCTTAGCACGCTCCAGACACTACTATGTATACTACTATGGAGTTTAGACCCTCATCTCTTCAGTCATTGTGGTCATTTTGGAAAAGAACGCTCAAATATACTCTTGGAATAAAAAACTTAAAATTATGGTGTCATCTTCCTTTTTTCTAAGCTGTTGAATACATCCTCTTAGCCTTAATGTTTAAATTCAACTCAAGGATCTAGAAAGGATTGAATAAGGCATCATGGAAGTCCTCCAGAGATAGTTAAGATCATTCTAGTTAAGAGAATCGTTCATGTTTTTGGGAAATGAGAAGAAAACAAAGAGAAATGATCACATCCAGCCCCTTCCTGCAGTGATGCTAAAGTTCTCTCTGCAGAGCAGCTGCTCCTATCTGGACAAGCAAATTATACAAAGTCAAAGTCTCGATATCGGTCCAGAAATAATTGAAATTTCAAGTGCATGGCATTCCTGGTGGAGTCACTCAGATTAGTCTTATCAGCAGGTACAGAGAGAAGTGACTGGCAGGCCCTGCTGGCCAGAGTGCCTCCTCTCTTCTTCTACTTTCGTTCTTTTCCTCATCCTCCCTTTCCCGTCTCAATCTTCTTTCACTTTTTCACTCTCCCCTTTCCCCACTGCTCTCCTGTCCTCTGTGATGGTCTGCCACAGGTAATTGCATTCTCTAGCATATGTACTTTTTCTCCTCCATCCTCTTCACCATCAAACAGATAACTCTGAGTACACACAGCCCATATTCAGGGACCAAAATGAATCTTCAGATCATGCATCTGTTGCCCTGCGATGCTTTTCTATACATGCAAAACTAACCCAGTTTTCTTTTAACGTCAGTCCTGTACTGCAAAACTCTGCATAGCAAGAAAAAGCAGATATTACCAACACTGCAGTGCCGGTAAATTCAGTCCCAGATTTAAACCAAAATAAATTAAAAAATTAATAAAATAGTTCATGTCAGATTTCCATATAGTTCTGGCCAATAGTTAGATTTTTTTTGTTGCAACAGTCCCCTAAATTGCTTTTTCTGTCAGTATAACTAACGCAGATTTCAGATCGAGTGTCATGTGTCTCATGGCGGCTGCAGGGATGACTGACCTAGTGAATGTCTGGGCCAATCAACGGAGCGCTGGGTCACCTGTCTTGCTTGACAGATTAGAAGTCTTCATTCATCACACACACACACACACACACGCACACACACGCACGCTGTCGTCTGAGGCCGCCGCAAATTAGCACGGACCATCAGCGTTTCCTTGCCAACTGGCCGGTAACCAGGCAACGTTGGTCGGTGTGAAGATGTCTTTAGTGGGTGCATGCGCATCTGGAGTGCACACACAGATAGGGCTCGATATGGGGATAGGTGTCAGACCCTAAGGTATTACTTTCAATTCCTGGGCATCTGATCCCCTCACAGTGCTGGACCTGAAGCACATGATCATGCGGACTCACACGGACTACACATACCTGAAGCAGCGTCACGGTGGTTTCTTTTGCAAATCCTGACCCAACAGGTAATTACATCCAAACCACAGCAGCTGCTTCACCTTTAGCAAACACTGCCACCTGTCTGAGAGTACGTTTCCCTCATGTCACCTTGATCGTGGAGCATTGTTGAGACTGAAGGAGGACATTTCAAAAGAACAGGGTGCTTTTAATCAGGATAACCCTTCAAGATACGATCCACTTCAGACCATGTCACTGAAACCTTGGATCGGCTAGACATCAGAAAAATAGATCCCCAGAGTCATCATATAACTCCGTCTGTGCATGGCAGGCAATCTAACCAAGATGATGATCAGTGTCTAATTCACCTCAAAGCCTTCTGTGAAATCAAAGCAGCCGGTCTACGTTATTTCAAGTTTGCTCTTCTTCTTTCTTCGTCATGGACACTTAGGGTTTGAATGGTGTCTGTGGAGCTGATATGCCGTGTAACTTGTGTTCAGCGGGTCTTAGCAAACCTCCTGTTGTATTAGTTTCTGCTGAGGGTGTGAAACGTGCAACCTTTCCGTTCCCTGCAATCGGCCCCGCCCATTGTTGTGAATAATGCTGCCATCCTCTTCGTCTCGCTCGACTAATTAAGGGTTGAATCAAAAACAGGAAAGAAAAGCTGCCCACGAAAGCATCAGAGAACCTGGACTGACACCACATCGGTGCAGCCTAATCCAAATGAAATGTGTTTCCGGGCAACGTCGTATCAGTACGCTTGATCAACCAGCAGCGTGTTCTCCCTCGGCCCCGTCGGCACCTTTGCGAATTCCCACCGTATCGCAGCAGCTCGCACCGCAGACAGCCACTGACATTACCCAGCACACCAACACACACACACACACACACACACACACACACACACACACACACACCCCTCTACCCACTCGGTCCCTGAAGTAAAACCTGCAGGTTTAATACTAGACCAGACAGAGAGGCACTAAGGTTTCTAAGGAGACAAGATGCAATCAAATCATCATCAAGGCTTTTATTTGACAGATGCAGCAATATCAAGATGGAAGATTGTGAATCACAGGGAGTTCCAGATGCTATCAAAGTCCTGCAGTGCTGGTTGTCGGCTTTCGCAGGGACTAAGTTCCTCAGTGTGAATTGGTCAACATGTGTTATCTGACCAGGTCTGACACTGCTCAGCTTTGGTACGAAAAGGTAACCAAAGCACTGTACTACCACTATGGAAAAGGAAAAACTGCAACGACTTCTCTCTCTCTCTCTCTCTCTCTCTCTCTCTGGCATGACTTAAGACCAAATAAAGAGAAATTGCACTAGACGAACATCTACAGAGGTTTCAGAACAGCTGGTTTCTTTCTAAATACTTTCTAAAGTGTTCTCCTTGAACACTACAACAAGCATTTCCAAAGGATTTTTTTTTTTTTTAAAGCTCAGTCTTAAAGCCAGAAGTCTAAGGGGACAAAACAGAGAGAGAAAGATGTTAAATAATTAGTGTGGACACGGTTTTGACGACGAGATGGAGGAAAACATGTTGATAGTCCGTCTCTCCCCACACTGAGAGAGATAGGGAACGACCGCCCAACGGCCCTCAGCAGACTCGAGCGTGTGTCCAAACAAACACTTAACCCCCTCTCGCTGCGTGTGAAAGCATTCACGCTGGAGAGAAGCATATAACGAGACACAAACTAAACACACAGACAATAACGCACACAAGCAGGACTTTGAATCCAAGACATGCAAACACCCCGGCGGGAGGGTGGAAAGCTCGACCCACTGTGGCAAGTGATGCCGCGCTCACTGAGACACAAACATGACACCTGTTTGCCAAAAGGCACAGAAGTCAAAACCCCGTCAAACACGCATTAAGCTGTGATGCAGGAGCACCCAGCATGGGGCACGGGCAGGTCACCACAGAGACATGGATGGAGATTGGTTGACCTTTTCTCCCAAAACCTCCCATTTACACTGAGGTGAGAACCCCTCATTAACCACAGGCCCAACCCTCTCCTAAACATCCCTTCACTCCTGCACTCATCCAGCGGCTCTTCACAGAATAAGAATGGGAACAAAAAGGGAGAAACATTTGTTTAATAAGCTGTCCCCGGGCTGTCTTTCTCTCCCATTCAGTCCCTTCTTCTGTCTGCTCCGAGCCTGCCCCGAGGTCGCCCCCCCACCCCATCCCCTCCTCTCCTATAATACCATCAAAACCTGGCACCGCTGATGGCAGCGGTTCCATTCAACGCAGAGATTTATGATCTCTAATAGCTGGCAAATGGACCCGAGGCCGGGGCTTGCCTCGAGGGGAGGCCCCCCGACTTATTTTTCTTCAAATCTGAAGAAGAAAAGGCACAGGAAAAAAAGGGGGAGCTGAGCGAGGCTGGGGTTGAGGGCGGGGGACCGTCGGAAACATTTTCAAGGTTGCCATCTGGGTCGGGTGAGACCTTTCAAACTGTCTGTCAATCTTGAACCAGAACCCCACCCCTACCAGATGGGTAAGGCTGCAGGGAGAAAAGGACTTATTACAACAGTATAAGTGACAAATGCCGTCTGACACTTCCCTTCCTTGACTGTTTTGGGGGAAATTCTTCAAGTAGGAGCTTATATTAATCTACACCAATCAGGCGGTCAGCTGTCTCCTGATCCTTGGTGGTGGTGGTGGTGGTGGTGGTGGAAAGCCCCACTAGGGCACCCTCTACTTTATAATCCTATTCCCGTAATCCTCAGAGGTCAGTGAGCAAGAAACAGTCCCTGCTCTCTCTATAACAGACACCCCTTTCCTTTTACGGCAAAAGAGTTCTTTTAAACTGCATTACTGAAGTAAGAAAAGAAAAAAACTTCCAGGAAAGGCACCTCAGGGCCCTAAAGAGGCCAGGCAGATATAATGCCTCCGTGCAGCAGACCAGAAATTCACCACTCTGTGAAACCATGAAGAAGAATTCATCTATTTGCAGGGAGATGGTTTTATTATTTATCTGAAATGAAGAGGTCACTGACAATTATTATAGAAATAACAAATATATATATATATATATATATATATATATATATATATATATATATATATATTCAAGACTCAGAAGTCTTTTTCCATCTTTGTACCCGAGTGCTTTTTCCTCTGATTTGAAGGAACAATTCGTCATTTTGAGAGTTGATGAGAAGGTTTTAATATTACTGTCATGTCTGTTTAGCCCCCTTCACACGTGCACTAGTTTAGACTCTTCTTCAATACATGTTTGCAATAAAAAAAAGATTTTCCAGTGTTTGGTTGTACTTAGCTATACCCCATTTCTAGTTCCAAAAACCAAGATGGTGAAAGCCAAAAGATCAAATTTGAGGCGTCGCAACCGCAGCCCACGGACCAATGGCTGCCATCACGGTGACTACTGTAATGTAGTAGTCACCGTGTTGGAGTTCGATCCTTTTTTTAATCCAGCCCTTTTACAGCCAGGCCCTTCCCAAAATAACATTTTTTAACAAGGTATATGTGACAGTGTTTAGGTTGGTATCATAGACTGTAGTAGTCACCTAGTCAAGACCTAGGTTTTGTAACAACGGGGGGGGGGGTGTACGGCAGTCACAGTTGCAGACGCAGACACAGCGGCTCATCTGGGTGCCTGTTCAGGTCCTGCACTGAGGGTGTGGTTATGATAGGAATGATCTCCATCGGGGGAACAGCTGCCTCGGTTACGATAACATACCGTTGTTACAAAACTTAGGTCTTAACGCTCGCCACATCCTACACGTCCGTCTAGTTACTGTTGGTATTCAACAACAGCATACGTAGTTTTATAGGTTCTTGGTGCAATAAATGCAGTTTTTATGGCCCCACAGCACAAAATGATAATAACAGATCTTGAGTTATGACCTGTGAGGTCACAGTAAGGTAACGCGATTGTTAAATTGGGAATAGCTCTGGTCTTGGATCAGTTGAAGTTAAGTTACTGGAACCGGTGATTGGAAAAAAAAGAGGTTTGATCAGAGCCTCCTTGTTCATTAAGATTTCAGGCGTTTAGTATTAATTTTCAAGACCCAACCCCCACCAGCTCACTCATGAAATGTGTCACAAGATATTTGACAAAGCCATGTGACAATATACTCCACAGGGACTTATTACCTCTTTACTAGACTAATCTCAGCACAAAAGACATCAGTCTGTGTGTATATGTAGCATTGTTGCGTAATAATAATAATAGTAATAATTAGTATTATTATAACAATAATTCTAATAATAATAATGTGTCTATATAATCAGAATGACTGTGCATCAGACAAGGGGATCACAGAATCACAAACACGACATCTGGCCAAGTTTCAATACACTAAATAGTTCCATGATGCCAATGACCAGCAGTCAGCGACAACACACTGCTACAAAGTCAGACGTCACAGTAAAGGGTCATAAATGGCTATATTTGTGTGTGTGTGTGTGTGTGTGTGATGTGGTTTTGCCTTGTCACAGTCAGCCACCTCAGCACTCTGGCCCGTTTGGCAGCGATGCCCTGTAAGACGACACGGAGGGGACCGGACGGGACCGGAGATCTGGGTGAAAGCTAAGCACTGTCGCTCACCTTGGGCGTCTGCTGAGCCCGGGACCGGGGTTGCCATGACAGCAGCAAAACAGCCAGGGGCGTCCGAGAATAGCGGAATACTTTTGATCAACAGACCGAACCCCCGGCTTTACTGTCCGAGAAGAATTGCGCTGGTCATGTGGAAAATGACACTGATTATGCTGCGACGTCAACCTGATGCACTCGATATGTGAAGGTGTTTAGCAGAGTCAGCGTATAGACACAGCTCTGCTAATACACCTGGATCTTCCAATTCAGGTTTCTTTTAATTTGAAGAAAAATGAAGACAGGAAGTTGATCTAAAACTTGTTTCCAAAATATTTCTACTTTATCATCTGGTTTGATAAAAGTGAGAATAATGCCACATTTAAAAAAAACGAAAATAAATGTATTTGAACCTGCATTAATAAAAAAGACCACGTTACTTCGGTCCTATTGTCTTTCCTGAAGGCCTCTGATCTTGGACCTTGGATAACCACAGAGTCATGTGGTCATCTTACAGTGCTCGTCAGACAGAGGAATGTGACGCGGGACTGCGCAGAGCGAGCGACTGCTGTGTGAGGAGAGGTGATTATCGCAGTCTGTCATAGGCCCAACGCTGACTGGGACCCCCACCTGCTTTGCGCCAAATGTGGACATTGCTTTTATTCCCGTAAGTGAGATGTCAAGGAGAGAGACACTGCTTTGCAGGGAAAGATACAAGCTTCTAGGGAGTTGTCATGTATTCAAACCAGAAAAAGACAAACACAGAGGAAGGACAAATGGGATGCCTGATGTCTTTAAGAGGTAGGGAAAGAAATGCTACTGATCAAAAAAAGTTTTTAGAAAATGAGCAGAGTGAATACGGCGAGAACAGCGGCTTTGAACCACAAACTAAACGTTCTACCTACGGGTTTGGCGTGGGCGTGGATGGAGCAGCGAAGAAATGTCATTACCTTTGAATTACGAGTGTCTCGAATTGCATTGTCTACACCGCAGCCTGCCATGACTTCAGAGCAAGCTCTCCAGGGAGCGGAGGAGGAGGAGGAACAAACGGGGAGACGCTGTTGTTTGAACAGTGCTTCACGGACAGCGAAGCATACGGAAAAAGGCAAAATGATCTGAGAGCCGGCAAACAATTTGGAGTTGAGAATCCAGAAAGTGTTGCAGCGGCATCACAAATCCAGCACACACAGACGCAAACATCTGCGCTGGGAGTTGTCGGCCCCCGTTTGCGGTGGTCGTCAACGTGGCCATCTGTCTCGGTAAAGACTTAACTGCTCTTCCAGTGGGACAATGAAAGAGTTGGCTGAGTCGTACGCTCGGCGTAGAACATTCCCTAATGGGCAGCACTTGACTGAGGAGGCAGAAATCAGTTAACACACACACACACACACATACAAACACACACACACAGGTGCACACAGGATTATTGTACCTGTGTCAGCAGTGCACCTGCCAGGCTTCACTGCAGACCTGAACTGCTTATGGCATAGGAATGAGTCCCAGAATATGTGTGCGTGTGTTTTCTAGGATCTTACTCGGTGAACATTCCCCATGGTGACTTCAAGCTCTGTGTCAAAAAACTGATATTTTCCATTTAGTGCTCCAAAGGTCCCTCGAAACCTCCTGAGAAGTCGCCCAGAACACCGAAGAACAGCAGGCCGACGAGTCGCACTCGCGCACGTGTTACAACGGCTCCGTAACGACAACCTGTGGGAAGGTATTTCAGTGGCAGCCATCAGCAATGTACGGGCCTGTGTCTTTGATCCACTTGGGGGTCAGAGTGACGGACTGAAATAGGAAACCGTTTCAACGGTGCTGGTTGATTGGTACGCTGGAGTTCAGGAAGTCGTTCTCCAACCTACCCTGAACAAAGGCAGTCTTGCTGACACATGCACACCCAAAAGTAAACAACCTAATGCCACAATAAAGGCGCCTTGTCAGATGGTCAAATAGGAAACAAAACCCTCTCCAACATTTCAATTGTTGGTTGTGCAAAGTCGAGAGAGTAAAGAAGGGATTAAACTTCCTCAAGCAATTCTTAACACAACTGCTTGCCGTCTTTTTGTGTCCAACACACCGAGTGATTTCAAGGAAAGATGGTCTCTTATGGCCGGATGGCTTTTAAACCAGCCTTCAAGCACTTAGAAGCACTTTCACTGCGTCCAACAAACCATTGTACGAATGAGTTTGTTTTGAGCTCCGGGTTAAACCTGAAGACATCCTTTTCTCCACTGTGGACTTCTGTCCACACTAAGTCGTCGTTATTCCACATCCAGAAAAATGTGCGCACGGTGAATATAAGCCTTTGGCAAACAATGTCGTAAGCTTGCTCTGGGATTGTCTTGGACCGTGTAGCAGAAACACTTCAAACCCTCTCTACGAACACATCGTTTTAAATGTCAACATAGCTGTACCTCACAGCACAGTTGTCTTTTAGCTGCATCTATGATGCCAGAGGACTTTGCTCTCATAAAACAGTGAGATGGACAGAAGTTTGGAAGAAGAACTTGAAACACTTCGGCCGGCCTCTTCAACTGGTGCAGCTTCACCAGGACCAGAACAATAAGGCCTCGGTCGGTTTGTTTAACTCTTCCAAACACAATTAGATCCCAGCCAGCAGTGACACAGACACGCAAGATGTAAACTCGGTGAAAAACCACTCGAAGCTCCTTAATCAAACCCTAATTTTATGGTTTCTTTTCACCGAAAGCTGCCATTTTTTGTGTCGTTATTACACAACTGATGAACTAGCGCGTGGCAAACCTTTAGCAAAGCTAATCCAAAGAGATGAAAGCCTCGGGTTGGCAGACCGAGACCGAAGCCTCTTCACATCTGCAGTGTCGTCCACATTACGCCGATGGGGGCTTCATAACAAAAAGATGAGAAAGAGAGAGAGAGAGGTAATAAGTGAGAGAGAGAGTTGAACGATAAGCTAGAAAGCAGACAATCAGGGCTAATTTGTGCATGGGAGCCCCATCACAATCCCCACTGGTCCTAAAAGGCAGCAGGCACACACAGGCTTGTTCAGCGGGCGGTGTCTGCTGTCACTACAACTGCCCTCCCTTGACCTTTAGTAATGGATTTACATTTTTAGGCGTGGCGGGTGAAAACATACTGCATGTGCACACACACACACACACACACACACTAAGTATACGGAGGTTGCCAGATCACAGAGTCCTTCAACTATCAAAAGGGGCCCTTCGATTTCATGCCACCGCTGCAATGAGTTTACACACTGTACGCCAATTGCGGGTCTTCTTTCTCCCATTTACAGATCGACGTGCCGGCAACAGACGCTATTTTTACCTCGGCATAAAAGCAGGGACTGTTTTCACACTCCGCCAACTGGAACCGTGCCTTTCATTAAGGAAATCTATTTAGAGCCCAGCAGCGGGGAGAGGCAGAGGAGCGGGGAAAGATGAGCTCTGATTAAATCTCTCAATGAAAATGTTTGAGGCTCCGTCTGTTATTTCATCACCACAAGGTGCAGTTTGCCGGCATCAACTACGTTCACGATCCTGAATCAAGACAGCGTGGTTGGATATTAACCCCCGGACTGTTTTGGGGTTAAGTTATCCCCAAAACTCAGCCGGTGTCAATCACCGCTGCAGAGCTAGACGAGCAGGTCGGCAGACCGCGACCCCGCCATCTGGTGCACGCGTCGATGACAATTATGCGTGACACGCATATCAGTATACCAAAGAGGAAAGAAATCCAAGAGGAGGCCAACTGACGCAAATATATAAGCTTGCCTGCTTAAGAGACAAAAAGAGGTGTTCACATATTGGTCACATTATTGGAATAATATCCTTTTCTATTAGTTGATCTCAGACATTAAGGAATTCTACCATTCTAGTCTTTGAAACTTAAAGAAAAACCTCACCTAAGCTAAAAAAAAATACTAACATAACAGCTGCATCTATAGCCTCCATTACTGTTACGATCTCATTGTCTAAGCTTCCGTTTGCTTTTAATGACGGTGGTGCGTGGCGAGTCATGCTATCCCTGCATGCACCGGTAAACGCAGACGGGGGAAATCCTCATCCATTAAGTGTCTGTTACCTGGGTGGTGGGGCATTCATTTGAAGTGTACGGAAAGGAAAAAAAAGAAGAAAAACGCAGCGGGACACTGAGAAGGACGCCAGCTGGGTAGCGCACGGGACCAATGCCAGACGAAATGACTTTAAATAAGGACTTCCTTCTTCTCTCGGGCATGACCGCTGAGTGTCCAGCTAACATGCATGACAGAAACAGGAGTGCCACCGGGAACAGGTGGCTTCCCCACCATTGAATTTCTGCTTCTTGTAATTAATGATGTTCGCCGGGCTTTTCCAACACCACAGCCCACGGCCATTATTTCACTTGCTAAGTGACGGAAGGGTGGTGACCATAAATCTCGCGCCACGTGGCTAAAACAGTGTTTCCACTACAGCAACGTGCACGGGCGAGAATAAGTCCCTCCGGCTAGACGACATTCCCGACAGATCTGAAAGACTTATATTTGTGGTTCGAGTGAGTTTTTTGGGATCATAACTCGCATTCAGAAGCCTCGTCATGCCACCAGGCGAGAAAACGAAGGCGCTTCCATGGGAAGCAACGCAGCCATGTGAAAGTGTTTAATCACTAAGCTCCTCGAGGCGCGTGCCCGGGGCATTTCAGCATGCCATTGGAAGCAGGCTGGCAACACAAAAGGCCACTGTGGCAACTCTTTCTCACACACACCGACACAACAGGCCAGAGTCCAAGAAGTGTTACTGTTCTATTGCTTTCAGTCTTCGATTACAACAAGAGACACAAATGTCTGCTACAAACTCTGATATACAGGCCACAGTTTGTATTCATGCTGTCTACGAGGGCTCCATCTACTTTGAGTTGTATCTACTGTACACATGGGGACTTCCAATCTCAGGATTTAAAAGCACTGGGGCATTCCCAATCCCCTTAGATAAAAACGTGGTGCGTCTGCGCTGTACGTGTAGCCCACCATGATGGACCTTGTGCAAAATCACTAACTGTGCTCTGCATCTAGATGACAAAACAAATGTCTTTTGCCCATTTTGGCGTGCGATATGAACATAATACGGCTCAATAGATAAATCCAGGAAATGAACTGTGGTCAAATCCTCAAATTGACATACGTGTCGATCTAACACTTCCTCATTTCATGTGTGTGTGTGTGTGTGTGAGAGACTAGAGGACAGATTGAGGGACACTTTGATTATGAGGGAGAGAGAGGGCCGCCATCCTCCCTCCAGCATCTCCTCTGCTTCATTAGAGCGCCTCTGTCTGTGTTCGGTCCTCGTGTTTGTTTCGGGGAACACGAATCAAAGCATTCTGAGGTTTGCTCTCTTACTTCCTGCACGCACAGGAGGAAAGCACTTATACAGCAACAAAATCCTCTCCGGGGAGAGGAAAGAGGAGTGAAGGGAAGAGCGAACGGAGCGACGCAGCACTTTGATTCCAGGTCTGAAATCCAGAAACCGATAGCCGCAAGTACCGAGTTCACACCGGTAAAAAAAGATATGATGGGAAAAGGCTTTTTGTACGCAGCCCAAACGGCTTTATAGACGACTGAGGAGAGTCGGAGTCCAAACAAAACAGAACAGGGTGAGGGATGGGAAATGATCCTGTCTTTCCTCTGCTGTGTAAACATGATGGGGTGGACAGAAATTAAAAGGCTGTGCATTGGATAAGAATTTGTTACCACGAGAGACGCATCATTGTCTTCATCTCGGGACATTTCTGTTGGCCACTCGATTGCACTCACTGGAACATGCTATTTGAATAAATAAATTACAGCCACGAGGTCGAACTGCGGATTATGAGAGATTACGGGGTAACCGTAAAGAACAGAGTATGGATGAAAGAAACTAGTGTGCACAAAGGGTCAATGCTGAAGGGCCAATGTTGTTTTAGATTTGAAAAGTGTGGGATGGCTTGTTGAATGCGAGACGTGGCCCAGCCACCTGGACTCGCACCATCGTTACTGGTTACATAAAAGGGTGAAATGCAGAGGCAGAGGCAGCCCATGCAGTCTCCACAGCGTTAATCTTGATCAGCTGAACTATACATACGTCGGACTTACATGCACGGAGGCACGTTGTATCCGTTGCATTAGACAAAGACAAAGTGGAGACCCTCTGTTTCCACGCAGACGTCGTCCCTTTGTCTCACATGCGGTGACACAGGTGTGTCGGACCGGTTTTAAAAAACCCTGCTTGTCCTCGCCTTCAGCGGCCCATCATTTCTCTTCCTTAGTCGCGTCACAGAGACGCGGTCTCGGAGGTCAGCCCCTTGACAAATGGTGCAACTCATTGTGAGGAAAAAGGAGGAAAGCAGGACAAAAGAGTGAAAGGACATTTGTTGCTGCCAGGCCGGGCAGCGACCTCGCCGTTTGGACAAACCCACGTCTTTTTGTTGTTTTTTAGGCCCGACGTCCACTTGAGGAAATTCAAAGCGGTGCCGCACGCACAAAGAAAGCCGAGTGAGAGGCCCACTCAATGCCTGTCCGTAGAATATGCTCCATTACTAATACACCCGCCCGCACACAAACACACTGACACACACACACAACACACCCCTGCTAGCCTTTCACATAATCCCATGGGACCTCAGTCCCTCCCCGAAAGAGTGAGCCTGACACGAGCCTCTGATTCAAGCCGAGACCTTCCCACTAACCACACACACATACACCCACACACACACCCACACAGACTCAACTCAGAAAGTAGGGGGCCCCAGGTCAGGCAGGTGCTGCGGCAGCCCCACAGAGAGGTGGCCATGGATGTGTATGTGTGTGTGTGTGTGTGTGTGTGTGTGTGTGTGTGTGTGTGTGTGTGTGTGTGTGTGTGTGCGTGTGTCTCTTACAAGACCGGTCTGACTGATCAATGCATCTCGGATTATGTAGCACCCCGATTGCATTATCAGGGTCAATGTAAGCATTCGACACACCCACGGGCCTCCAGGGTGCTCCCGCCCCTCTGGAGCTCTCACGCCTGCAGGAGGTCGGTTTGACAAAGCCGCGGCTCGCTTACATGTTAATGCTGTGATTGTCAACCAGCAGGCAAAAGATTTAAAGCTGCACCGGGCAAGATTTTGATCTAAAAATACATTTTGTCTGATCTGCCTGAATCCCAAACCGGGGCTGAGATCTGGTATTTTCACCTCATTTAGTCAAATGAAAATTCCCGTGCTTACCAACAGACAGAGAAGAATTAACATGAATCGGGGATGCAAAAACGTGCAGATAGCAATGAGTGAGCGCTCGACCAAATGCCTGTCTTCATCTTTTAGGGGAGACTCTCAGCTGCACGCATGCAGCCAGGGTGCCAAACGTGAGCGCGCTGCGTGAAGTCTCACACGGGATTTCTGGGTGCTGAAGTTACTTTATTTGTGACAGTTACCTCTTGGTGCCAAAGTGGAACATTTCCCAGTGCAGGTTTAAGTCACTTACATTAGTGCTAAAGCCACTGTTACAGCATAATTACAACGTCAAGGCCATGAGACCATGATGCATGGACAAAATAACTACTAAATGTTTTAAACTTTTATTTAAAGTACTCAATAGAAATGTGAGAGCATCTAAAGCTCGTTCTCCTCTTACCACTGATGCTTGTGGTGCGATAATACAATCTTCCCCATGTTTCATGACCGTGATCTGGTCCACACATCACACACGTGAACACTGCTCCAAAATGAGTAAACACATGCAAATGGTGAGTGATTCGAGTACATACCTTGTCGAACAGAGACTTCCATTGCTGAGACGAGGAAAGAGAAAGGAAATGAAAGAGTGAGTGAGAGGAAGAGATAGAAAGACACACAAATACAAATGATCAAAGAAACGTGCTGCAGTGGAGAGGAGCATCTGTTTGGAAATGATAAGTCTGGGCCAAGAGGACTTCCCTCTAACTGCAGTCTAGGAATCACATGCTATGGTTGTCTGATCAATTGTGTTCAATGAGCCACAGATATTAGGTAACAAAGGATGGATCATTATGTCTATACGGGTTCTTTATAGTAGACTTCTTTGAAGTTGAGTCAACTAATGGAGCAAGAGTAGTGTGTGTGTGTGTGTGTGTGTGTGTGTGTGTGTGTGTGTGTGAGAGTGTGTGTGTGTGTGTGTGTGTGCGTGTGTGTGTTCCTAGAAAGAATGTGGCGCTGCTCTCCTTAACTCAGTATTTTTACATCCCGTAATCTCCAGTTATCCCATGTCATCTGGATGAAATAACCTTCTAAACTTCATTTTGGGGGTCACGCTGTTGACATTCTCACACAATCCATCCTACGTGATCTGTACAGCGAGCATTTGTTTGGCAAAAGGCGCAAAACAAAGTGCGTGTCCAGCTGCGTAATGTGTAAAAACAGGGAAACGGTGTACAATGCACTTGAGGTCTCGTGCGTGTGTAGACTCACGTCCTCTGGGGCCACGGGGAGAACGTCGGTGCTTTCCAAAACCTCGATCTCTTCGCCCTCCGCGTGGGACGCCACCGCCGGAGAGGAGTTCACGGGTGCCTCTCGCGTTACGCCCTCCATCCTCGGGCTCTACTCGGGTCCTCAGGAGTGACTCCACATAGTTCGCGATCCCATGTCGGTCCCTACGTTAGCAACGACGAGACTGCGTGAGAGCAGAGCATCGCGCTCGCTCGCGCATCCCTCCGACACCTCCGGACCCTGTCTGCGGCTCTTGGACGGGCGGATCAGTCCGGGGGTGGAATAAGAGACGCCGGTGAATAAAACCAAAAAAAAGAGAAAAAATATAGGTGCGCGTACTCTGCAGTTATTCCAAAGCACACTTCCACAATAAACCGGGCAAATAAATCTTCACCAGCAAGATGGGGGAAAGTTGATTTGGTGATAGTTTAGTAATAGTTCCTGGGAAGTCCCTTTGGGGTCTCACGCCACAGAGGCTCGCAGGGCTGGAGGGGCGTCTGGCCGGATTTGCTCGCCACGAACCGAGGCAGCGGTCCAAGTTTGTGGAGCGGCCGGGGTGTGAGTGTAGCGGCGGCTGCAGAGCGCGGATCCATCTGAAAGAAATAATGACATCATCAGACACCGCGTGACCACAGAGAGGAGAACCCGGACTAGATGATGAGGTCTCATGTGTGTGCCGGTGAACCTCGACGTGGGCACCGCCACATGGCAAGCAGGTGTCTTTTTTGTTGTTGTGTGTGTGTGTGTGTGTGTGTGTGTGTGTGTGTGTGTGTGTGTGTGTGTGTGTGTGTGTGTGTGTGTGTGTGTGTGTGTGTGTGTGTGTGGTGCGTCATGATACCTGGCACGCTGTTTCCCCCACGGCGCAGCACGGGACAGCCGTCTGCTTTCTCTGGCGCGTGCCAACAGGAAGCCGGTTCAGCTCCGGGAGACGCCGGCACTTTGCTCCATCCGCATGCGTCTCTCCAGGCACGGAGAGCGGGGCAGGTGTGTGGGGGGGGGGGGGGGGGGGGGGGGGAGGAGGGCGTAGAAAGAGGGGCGGAATGGAGGCAGGGAGAGATTTGGTCCGGCGGTGTGGGAGGGGGATCACCAGCCACTGGAGCTCCGTCACTGGCTCAGAGGGGGCCGGTCTCGCGTGCGCGTGATGAGTTGTAGTTATGGTCATTTACAACACCCGTCTAATATGCAATAATGTAGCCTTTTCTAACATGACTTATTCATGAGGAATCCTTCTTTGAGAGTTCAAAGATAAAGGTTTACTGATGGTAAATCCATAGTGTGCCAAGAGGGTGAGGACTGTTTTGTCATCCCTTTTGGTTTATTATTTCTGTTTGATATCAATGTTGGTAAAAAAAAAACATTAATAAAGGGACATGAGTTTCTCACTTTCTAATGGGCTATCACGTTTGCAACTATACATTTTTTAATATGTTAGACACATTTTCCTTTAATTAAATTGGTTTTCAATTCATGTATTTTGGTCCTATTACTGTTGCAATCGTCGTGGTCTTCCTTAAAGAAAGAGTGAAGGAAGACAAGGATTAGTTACAATGCTTTACAGATGGTGCATCATATTAAAGTAGTCAAAAACAATATTCTACTTTTCTTCTTTTTACTATTTTCTCAGTGGTGTTCATTGACATTTAATGCAATGTCAACTCTTTGTTTTAAATGCTTATTCATCATGTCTCACAAAACCAGAATAAACTCTTCAACAGTGTTAAGGAAGTAGCCTATTCAGGTAAGTTACTGTAAAACGACCACCCTGTAAAGAAAATGCACTCTGTTAGAAGTCCTGCAAAAGTAAGTGTAATCAAGACAATTGAAGTATTGCAAGTAAATGTTGTACTTCATGCATATTGGATATTTCAATCTAGATCAAAACATCACACTGTATTTTACATGGTCTTCATATGTTTTGTCTGCCAAAATCTTGTAAAGTAATAAAGCTATAAAATAAAAATCTAGTGGAGTAAAAAGTTATATATTTTCCTCTGAATTGTAGCGTCCTAGAAGTAGAAGTGGTACGTAACGCATAAGGACAAGTACCTGGGATTATTTAAGAGCATGCAGAGCTCGAGTAAATGTAGTTACATTCCACCACTGCACTTAAATTGCCTAAAGGCTCAGAGAATAGGGAGTGTTGGAGGCCGTAAACTGCCCCCCCCTCCTCTACTGCACCGCTACAGTCACCCAAATGATCGGGTCCCATTTCAGGCAAGCACCTCCCTGTTACCTCCAGAGACATCAAACCAGACTAATAAGTGGGTGGGAGCGATGCAGGAGGGGAAACGATGTGATGGCGCTGTGGTCTGCAGAGTGTAGGTTGATCAGGATCCGTCTAGTGAAACAGCCCCAGGTATACAGGATATCTGCGATAGCATTGCCATGGAAACAATATGGCCAGCTGATATTATTGGGCCTTGGGGTATTTTCCTGATTCCCACACAGCAGGGTTAAAGCTGGACTCTGATATATTATTTAAAAAACAGCATAAAACAAATTACAGGGTGTCACCGCACTATACTGTGCATGGAGAGAACAAATATTAGGACTTGGGCTGCACAATTAAAATCATAATCAACAAAGTAGATGAATCCATTCATAAATAAACCCTGTCACTGTATCCAAAGGACATGATCAAATTCCATCTTTCATATGACCAAGGAGAAAAGGGAATTATAGTCTTGTTAGCTACAGGCTCCAACGGGAATTCCATTTAAAAGCAGCTAATTGGACAAAATAAGCTTTGACGTGGCAGCTTTCACAAGTCCTGTACAAACGTCAGCTGCAGAGCTGAGACATGAGAGACGGAGGAGGCAAGGCAGTGTGAACAAAAAGGAGGGGGAGAGACAAGATATACAGCAGGAAAAACACCTGCGATGTGGGAAAACCGAGCTCATGGTGCCAATAAATTACCAGTGTTGCCTCGTTCTGACGGGAGTCTGCGTCGGTGTTATAACTTCTCTAAGCCACAGCTCTTCACTGACCAACTCGGGTTGAGGTTCAACATGTGTTCATTGATCCTAAACTGGATGTTACACACTGTGAATGGTGCAGGTTGTCACAACATGTGGTTTTCATTCACACAATTGAACTGTCAATGCTTTGGTCCAGTTTGCATTTGTGGCACTAAACACCTGAAGCAGCAGAAGCTGCACGTTTCAACCATTACAACTTCAAGCCATTTATCAGTTACCTTTAGTTATTTCAGCCATTTATCAGTTAATTTGAACTATTTCAGCCATTTATCGTTACGTTTAGCTATTTCAGCCATTTGTCAGTTACCTTGAACTATGTATTAGTTACTTTAAGCTGCCAGTTATCAATAATTTCTTACTAATTAAACCATTTATCAATTACTTTTAGTTATTTCAGCCCATTACTATACTCAATACTTTTAGCTGCACTTCTAGCTCTTACTGTTAGCTAGTTAGTTAGCTAGCTAGCCTTGTAACCTGTTTGTCACTTTCAGCGAACTGTGTCAGCCTCTCTGCTCGCTAACTTTTCATGCACTCTGCATTGCATCATGGTGGTCAGCTGGTGCCGCTGATGCCATGCTGTGTAGAAACTGCTGTAGTACACCCTGAGGTACAAGTACTCATGTTTGTGAATCACTGCTCTAAGGAAAGGCCTCAATGTCCTCTTTGTATTAAACACACACACACACGTATCACCAGAAGCAGTACTGGCAGGGGCTTCATTGTCGTGGTTAAACAGGAGTTCTCCTGCAGCACAGTGTCTGACTGTCTCACATAATTACAGATGCTCATTAGTGAGAAGCAGTGGTGCTTTAAATGTCCTGACAAAGCAGCTGCACCAGAGAATTCAGCTTCAGATGTCCAAATGCAGTGTCAACACTGAGTAAACCAGATGATCCGCTCATCCACATCCCTCAGGAAGTTCTCCCCCCCCCCATACACTCTGCCCAGTTGGTTCAGCTCAAGCTGCTCCAGACTAATATGCTTGTCGAGAGAAAAATGACTTTTTTTATCCTCGTCAACCGGCCCTGGTCCTTCTCCCCCAGCAGACCGACCTCTTTATGGAATCTGATGCAAATTAAAGCATATTTTACATGGCTGCCACTCATTTTGTTGATAAGTGAGCCACTGGTGATTTCTCATCCTCAAGCAATGCTGCCCTCTTGTGTCAATACATGTTTGTCCCTTACTATCGGAATATAATAAATATAAACTAGTCTTGTCAGAATGGGATACAAAGAAAGGTGACTTAGTGGTGAATTATCAGATATAAAAACATATTACAGATGCTCTGATGGTCACAAATAATTGTAAACGCTTCCTTTACGATACTTAAAGAATACCGTCTGCATCGTGTTGCGGGCATCAGTCACACAGCTGTTCAGAAAAACTCAAAAACAAAGTACCTTAATGTATTCACGTGACAGCTGGCCATATCTTCAAATCTCTTGGAAACTGAAAGGAAACGCCATCACACCGGATGTCATATAGATATGTGTTTATTGTAAACTTTTGGAAAGGCAGGGCTGAGTGATTACATCAAACTGAACCAATTGCATGGAAGTTAACAGCTGGGGCCACATTATTGCATTTTCTGCCATCAGTCGAGGCAGAAGGGCTGTCAAACCGAACTGTGACTCGACTGTTCTCGGTTTCAGCGCTCCTGTCAATAAACGTGATGAGTACAACCCCTGGATTATGGGGAGGTGGAAAGCAATGTGGAGACGTTGGCATGCTGGTTCTTTTATACAGCGAGTCTTAAAACGCTGGAATGTGATAAATAGGAAGTTCAGAAGCATGCAAATGCAAAAAAATTGACAGAGTGGCTACAAAGTGTCAATGTTAAATATCTGAGTGCACACACACACGAAAAAAACGGTCGAGAGAGAGCAGCAGACTCTTCCACACATTTACATCCACTGATCAAACATTGACCTGCTAAGACGTACAAATGTTAATAAAAATTAAAAGTGTTTTTGGGCCTGAAAAGCAAACTTGATTGTTGTCATTGAGAATGTCAACGCTAACATTTGTGTGAGTTCATAAACAGGCTGTCGAGCCAATAACACCTTTGCATCCAGTGTCGAGTGTGAATCAGACGCTCTTTTGAACAAAGACAAACAAATATCAAACATACTATTTACACATAGTTGATACTAATAAAAGCATCAACCTTATTGCAAACCTCACAGCTGACACCAAGTCCTTCCATTTCCTTCAGCAAGCAACCCAAAAAGAAATAGCTATACACGTATGCAACTCCCTCATGTTAGTCACTACGGCGCATCAGCAGCTTACCCTCATTTTTAATATAAATATAGATATTTTACTTTGCACACATTTGAAAACAAATTAAGGAAATTAGCAATTTGGGTACAAAATTAAATATATATATATTTTTATTCCCATGACAATAAATTGACGAAAGAAAATGCAAAAGAAAAGAGGAATGTTTGCTAAGGTGTGGTTTGACAAATATTTCCTTCCCACCAAAACATGACAATGACTGATGGCTAAAGCTCTCCATGTACCATGGGGCAGAGAGGGTTGGACCCGGGCGCCTGAGAATCACCGAGGCTTGAGCAGCACCCTGTACATGGCGAAGCCCAGCACGGCACACACCGTGGCCCCGGCGCTCGCTCTCAGCCAGAAGGTCGAGCTCCTCAGGTCTGCTTGGCAGACGTGTCTGTGAAACAGAGGGAGGCAGGCCCGGAGGGAGAGAGAGAGAGAGAGAGAAAGAAAGAAAGAAAGAAAGAGAGAGATCAATATAGAGAAGGGGAGGACAATAAAGAGTACAGAGACAAAGAGACGAGGTGTCGATGGGGAGGATGGCATGAAAATAAATAAGACGCACTGAAAGAAAACATGGGTGAAATGACGGAGCAGGGCTACAGCCTCAACGCATGCTGAAGACAAAGTAAAGCCAGTCAAACAGATGACGGACGTGCAGGATTGTAGTTTTGACACGAGACGACGATGAGGAAGTTGACGCCAACGCCATGAAAACGAGACCGAGATCAGAATAGAAAAGTGCATGCTGTCAATCATACTGTAGTACAGGAAGCAACATCAAAGAAGGTAGACGGAAACTTAAGATATCAGAAGTTTTTTTTCTTTTTTTAAATGGAAAATGACAGTCAGAGGACTCAAAAGTAGAAGTGTAGCAGGAAATTCTAATGGGGAAAATGCGTGAGACATTCTATTCTAATTGTAAAAATACAACGACTTTCCAAAAAAAAGAAAAGGAGAAATGAACGTGACAAGCTTGAGGAGGCGATGCCGACCGATCAAGAGAATGATCGGATGCAGAGAGGGTTGAAAAAAGGCAAGAAGGACCTTCTGAGTACAACAGCGTAGAGTTTGGCCCTGACCGTCTGCAGCAGCTCAGAGTTGAGGAAGTTCTGACACAAGCAGAAGGTGCACCGGTTACAAGTGCACATGCAGCGCAACCGGGCGTGGCTGAGGAGAGATATGGGGAAGTCAAAAACACCAACACACAGTTTGTATTTTTTTAAAACACACGCACACACACACACAAGGAAGAAAGGCACAAGATAAGAGTTTTAAGATGCCACCAACAATAGAGGAGTAGTATGAGGCTCATTGCCGGGGAGCCAGAACCCATGAACAACAAGGAAAACAGACTTTTAGGTCCCTGGATTATCCAACCATCTGGAAGAAGGAATCAAGTACACTAATATGATCCCTGGAATATTCTCAAAACAGTTGAGTGATGAGAATAAATGCTCCTTGAATCTGTGACGTGCAGAGAGGCGCTGTGCGTTGACAGAGCTCTGCAGGAGTGTGAGCCTCTGGGGGACATCAACACTACTGCACGTTTACTCAGAGCAAACCACCATCAGAGAGCAACAGCAGCATGTCCAGATTGCGGGGAAGTGGATCAATGGAGACTGAAGTGCATCACGTCCGATACGGACACTTGGAGAGTAGGAGCCCCTCCCTGAGGGAGCGGGTTTATCCACAGGCATGGAGGGAAGTCACAGACCCGAGCTTAGTGGGGATTTGAAGAAGAAAGGCATCCCATCTGTAGACAGGATTTCCTGCCATGTACGACCCAGCTGCAGGAACAACTGCAAATCCCTTATTTACACGCTATTAGGAACAATGGTGATGCCCTGAGACGCAAGCAAAAATAATAAATTCTGCTCGTCAATTTTCTTAAGTCTGACCTAAATAGTTTAGGACTTCGGAAAATAGTCTTGGCAAATGATTTTGTGTTTTCTTCCAGGTGAGTTACATTTTTCCCATGTGCTCTTAAAACAAAAAGTACATATATTGTAAGTTCAAAAAATTTGAAAATGAAAACCAACTATTTAGAACATGGGGTCGTGGTGCGCTTCAGCCTCTTGTGGCTGAAATAAGTACTACAACGACAAACAATTGAAAAATGATCCTAAAGAAATAAAAAAACATTTTCACGGATAACATCTTTTGTAAAAGAACAAATAAAGATTATCATGGTAAACACCTATTTGTTCACCTGTTCTGAATTCATAAAACACAAAAGAGAAAACTGAGATCAGACTGAGACATCAAAACTAATGCAGTAAAACACAACCAAGGTCAACCAATCCAAATCAAGTGTCTCCATACTTACGGGTACATGGCCATCGTGGTCAGCTTGGTGTAGATGTCTCTGCTGGGTGCTGCTGCAGTGTTACAGGTGAAGGACTGGGGAGGTGGCATCTTGTGCCTCCTGCAGAACTCCAGAGGACTGCAGCCGTACATCTGTTTGATCTCCGGCAGGTCCGACTTCGCTGCGATCATCATACATGGAACCTTGCTGTCCATGAAGTATTGCTGAGGAGGTAAAGAGAGCGGCGGTTGAAGGTTAAAGTGTCGCTCATCTTTCGATATAATGCCCGCACGGTTTTACCTTAAAGACTGTGGCGCAGTACTCGAAGGAGTAAGGGTTGCTGACATCATAGAACAGGCAGACGATGTCACAGGCCAGATCGGCATCAGACAGGGTGTCAAAGTCAGGGGACACTTCATGAAGCTGGGGGGAAGTAGTTAGAAGACCATGGCTGAGTTTCAACAGCAGTCACAGGCCAGATAGTTGCCAATAATCTCTGCATCACTGTGGTCAGCTGTCGTGGCCTGGATTACCACCACGGCATTTAAGTGTTTCATTGTGGACGCCAGCACAGGGAGCACGCCCGTGTGTGAAAACGTTATTCAAAGACAAAAAGTACAGTTAATAGTTAGGTGCTCGACTAAACTTGTACTAAAATTTTTACTATTTAAACCATTGCGCATGAATTGCTCAATCTGCCTCGCTAAAGGAAGCACCAATATTGGGGCATTCAGTGTTTTTGCCTAAACGTTACACACACGTACAATTTGCCATATTGTTGCCTAAACGTTACACACACATACAATTTGCCATATTTAATTTATGAATTGCAAAAGCTTTCAGTCGCAGTGCACTGTGAAGAGCATCGAGTGAATGCGGTAAGCCCAGCCAACCTCCGGCTGGTTGACCGTAATTGAAGTAATGCAAGGGGAATCTTTGAAACTCACAAGAAGGTATTTCTCCTGGCCGTAAACATAGGTTGTGCTGATGGCGTAGTAGGATCTGTGTTCCTCTCGGATGGTTTTTTGGCGCTGAAAGGAGAGAAGAGACATCACGTGGAAGCAGATCATGACATAAAACTATGATTGAAAGCAGCCGTGGGCGAATTCTGATTTGAGTCTGCGTTAGATACAGATGTATGCAAGAATGAGAAGTATCTGGTTTTTATTTCTGTTTACCATGTGGTTTCTACCCAGGAACGCTTGCAGGAAGCCGCTCTTGCCGCTGCCAACGTCTCCAAAGACATTACAGCGGAAGACGCTGCGCTGGGTCTGCTTCTTCTGCAGGTCAATCTTCTTATCTCTGGTCACTGTGCAGGGGAAGGGGTGGGGGGGGGGGGATGATGATATCACAATAAACCTTTATGCAGATCTACAACTCTTTTTTGAACGGGAATATGGAGAAGGAGTTGTGATGGTGTAATTCACCTGTAATCCCTGATGCTTGGGACTCCTGCTCAGCAATTATTGAGTAACCGAGGTAACCCAAATACTCCAGGCAGCGCTGGACATCCAGATATGTTGTTAACCTGAACAAATGCACGTTGAAGGCAAAAGACACAAAACGAGTTAAATACCGAGCAAACGGGAAATACTCGAGCATTGGTGGTTTCCTGATAACAATTTGGAAATAGTTTATCAAAAGTGTTGAAAGATATGTGTAACATTCTAACCAAGTTTGATATCTAGTTTTGCATCTGTTAACAAATCAGACAATTGGTGTCATCTTTGCACTTTCTTTTCTGCCCATGTTAGGCATCATTTTCAAAATTTAAATGTAAAAAACAAAACAAAAAAAACACTCAAAAACTGCGCGGTAATTATAATTGTTTTGCTTATCTATTCATTCTGATTAAACCCTCTTTTTCTCAATCAGTTTTCAATCATATCATTATGGATTAAATTCCAGTGGTGGCTGCATAGGATTGTTTCTGACTCGTGTGGTCCAAACAGTTTCAATAAGTCAAGAGTCAAAATGTATTGACCACAAAAATATATATTTTTTAAAAGGATCGATTTTTTTCCATGTTTTTTTATCTAATACAATATTGCTGCTTTAGTCAATATTTGTTGCCATTAAAACTACATTTTACTGCGGTCAAAAAACAGTTTGGTCTCCCGCGTGCCCGACAGTCCAGCAGAAATCCAACAGCACAATAAATGACATCTTTTTCTTTAGGGTGATGGCGTTATCAAAATATAACAAACATTCTAAGCTTTGTTTGAAAAATCTAAATAGGAGCTTCAAATGTAAAAAAAATAATAAAATAGAAAAAGACATTGCGCATAGCCCTAAACTTAATGAGTCGCCACTTACGTCCACTGGGAGAGATATCCCTGGTAGGTGATCCAGCCCTGGTCATTAGTACAAACTGTATTATTGACATCTGGACCCCAGGGCATGTAGGGGAAAACATCAAACAGGTCGCTCGTCTCTTCTGGTGACAAGGCACAGTCACGGTCCTGATAAACGCAAAAGGTCGGTTACTGTTCGGGATGGCGTGCGACGGCAAACTAAGACAAATGCTGCTCCTTAGTTGGCCGCCTGTCATCTTTACCCGAGTAAACAAATATGATGGACTGGAGCACTCGCTCACAGATGGGCCGAAAGCAGATCATGGTACAAGCTGCCACCTTTCCCCTCCTTGACTTTCACTCTAACCTAATTCTTCTGTCAATCCCTCCCCAGTGACAAATCTGGCCTCAGCAGGTGGTCTGCGGTGGCTCCGCCGGTGTATTGTGGTTTGGTGCAGCGTTCCGCACAGAGCAGCTTTCCGTGAAAGCCTCTCCGAGGGCAGAGGGTAAAGTAACCAGAGAACCGGGCTTACAGGATCGCACCTTGTCATGTTTGTCAAAGATGCTCTGGAGGAAGAGGTAGGCATTGTGGTTGAGCTCTGTGGTGCAGTCTGGAGGGAGCTTCAACCTGGAGACAGCCATGTGTAGGTCAAAGTGAAAGGTATGGTCAATGAGCAGAAGATAAACACAGAAAACATTTATACAAAAGACGATAGATGTTTTAATTTGCTTCCTGGTCCTCAGTAGAAATATGTGTAGGTGTGGTTCCTTGCTACAGTGTTATGTAAAGTACTGAATCCATCATCTCATTTAAAGGCTTAACAGTGCTGACAGTTTAATCAAAATGTTTAAATTGAACCAAAAAGGGGGCTTTGTGTTTTAAGGAAAGTACAGTATTACCCTTTAAAGAGTAATCGTGAGTCCCGACACACAGTGAGGGAAATAATGAGGCTTTTTATTAAGGATGGAATTGATGCTGTATCTCTAAAAAAAAAAAAAAAAAAAAAAAGAAAGAAAAAAAGGCTGAGACTCACGGAGGGAAGAGGTAGTCCTGATTTAACTCCAGGTCATCGTCGTACCCAAACCTCCTCAGCACCGTCCACGTTGTTTCATGGCGACCTCGCTGGATGAACAGGGTGTGGAGGAACAGGAAGCCTGGAGAAGAATATCACAGAGAAAACCGACTAACACGATCCGGTAATAATGTGACAAGAGACTTGTGTGCACATGTAAACACGAGGATGATGAGGAGGCCGATCCGTGCGTTCCTACCCGTCAGAGTGAGTCCGTTGTCACACACTCCATCGCTCAAATTCTTCCTCACCACATTTTTGACGTCCTCCAGCGCCTGAGACTCTAGTGGGGTGTTGAAGCACGTCCGCTGTGAGCGATCACATTGTTGTCGTCAAAAGGAGCCCAAGACCTTTTAATTCTTTTTATTTTATAACCCCATTGTTAACTTTGTCGGCTAAAGCAGTCACGAGCCAATTTACCTGAAAGAAATTGAGCTCATTATCGTTGAGAATCCCATCATTGTCCAGGTCGGACACTTTGAAGATTCGAGTCAGGGCTTTGACACAAAGGGACTTCATCTGGGAATCAAAAAAGGGAAATCAGAAGTTTCCTTTGACAAATGCATATCGTAATTCACCTGCTGAAATTCTCATAACTCTCTCAAAAGGAAATTTTTATTGATGTAAAACAAGCCGACAACCATCTGCATCACAAAAACAAAAGAATTGGCACAGTATATTTCTGCTCTTACGTCTCTTCTCTCTGGACAGTAAAGAGGACCTGTGGGGTGCAGCACCGCCTTTTGGGCGTAGTAGAACAGCTCCGAGATGTTCTTCAGGTTCTTTGCTGAACACTATAAACAAGAAAAGGAAGAAGGGGGTTTGGTAATAATGTACATACGTATACTGTTTACCAATACGCTCTATAACACTGTGTGTTATGTGTATGTATATATATATATATATATATATATATATATATATATATATATATATACACACACAGTACATGTACAGTATGTGTGTAGGAGCTAAGTCAGGGTCAGAAGGGGTATTAGCACATCTGATCTGTCTGAGCGACACAAAGAAACATTGAGTCTAGGTCGCGACAGGTGTCAAGTATTTAAATCCAGCCGTTAGGCTTCCTCGTTGTGAACTCTGAACATGAGCAAAAAATGTGCGTCGTTCATAACAAATGTAGAAACTAGGATCCTCGCTGTTGTTTGCCTCCAACAACCAGTAAAGTTGCAGTTTACATCCATGTCTGTCCTAAAATGTCATCACTTTGTCCTTTTTGACATTTGGGCAACATTTTCCTAATTAGCATGTGATGTCTTATGGGCCCAAAACAAGTGACCTTTGACCTTTCAAATTCTAATCAGTTCAACCTTGAGTATTTTTTTTAAAGAATATTCTTTACACCAGCTTAAGTGCCTTCAGTGGACTTGTAAATCCCTTAAAGGGCGCTGCTAATAAAGTCAAAAAGAAACCGTCTGGATGTTAACTTAAAAACAATCCTGTTAGTGTTGGCTCCTAAAATGACTCCAGCCAACAGTTATTATTGACACTTCCTCCCCCCTTCATGTTCCGTGTAATAACGATAGAAGATATTGATTTCCCTTTGTGTTTACATCCCTTCTGAGCTGGAGTACTGAGCGGCACATCAATCGTCTGTCTGAACCAGCAGCCTGAATATGGAAGCGTTTGGTAGCCAAATCTAAAACAGTCTCTCACCTCGACGCATGTCTCTATCTCACTGTAGCGGTTCATGATGGGCAGGATGGTCTCCATGCTGCTGTGTTCCACCAGGTCCGACTTGTTCCCCACCAGAATCAGAGGAACCCTGAACCACATACACAGCATTTTATTTAAAAGAACATGACATCTAAATCTAACAGTGGCCTTTTGTCTTTTCATGTGTTTTTTTTAGTAAAAACGGAGAATGAGGCTGAATCCGCTAATTTGTACGAATTAAAAAATTGAAGTGCATTTCCACTTCAGCTCTCCGCTTACAGAGAAGCACTTGTGAGTACTGAAAGTCACCACTTCAAACCACCACCAGAAGGACTCCATGAACTGGCCTCTTCACCTCGTGTTTCATTGCCCAAAGCTGAGCCGACAAAGAAAACTCGTAGTTATTTTTAGAACAGTTCACACCTGCTGTCCTTGTCCGTGTTCTCAGTAATGAGGGGGATCCAGTGGCTCGTCACCTATGGAAAACAAAAAGGTAGGGAGGATTCAAATGGAACACATCATCACCCTCGGGTGTCCCACCGCCCACCTCACAAGTTTTACAGTTCAACTGCAATACAAACCAATTATGGAAATGCCAGGCGCAGCGGCAGCTCACCTTTTCAATGGACGTCTTGTTGTTGACAGAGTAGACGATGCAAATCACATTTGCCTACGAGAGAGACCAACAGAGACAGCCATGAGGCTTACGCCTGAACTCAGCACTTCTCTCTAACAGGAGAGCGCAACGCGCCGACTGACCTTGGAGATCTCCTGAAACAACTGCTCATCGGTCTGCTCTGCCTCTGCAGGAGAAAGATGTGTGGACTGCAGTTAAAAAACAGGAAAGTGCTCTAAACATAGAACTTTGTACAAATGTCACCACAATTCGATGCATTTTAATCCCAAACGAAATGGTCTTAAGGTACCCGAGTAGTCCACGATGTGTGTGGGAACCTTCTCTGGTGTGACATCTGCAGGTATGGTGATTTCCTCAGCTCGGTAGGGAACCTGGGATAAACGGAACATGGTCGTCACTCACGTCACGCAGACACGTTTACAACCAGTTCACAACCGGTTTGTCGCGGTTTCGCCAACTTCTGACAGAATAATCATTTATCCGTACCACTTTCGGGAACTCCTCGCTGACCAGCGACATGATGAGAGAGGTCTTCCCCACTTTGGCTGTCGAAAGGAGGCAGAGGAGCGAGAGTTCAGTGCAAATGAGCCAGATTCTTAGCAAACACGCCACCACATTCGCTTAACAAAACAATGACAATTCAATTAATATTGTAGTCGTGGGGACATCATTTATTGATTTATCATGAGAAAGAGAGTTATATCATTCTGGAAACAGCTGGGCTTCCTGTGAAGGTGGAACGATTGGAATATAAAATGATCTTTTCCTTCTGGAGGTCACTTCTGGAGAGATGTCACCTGACAGAGCAAGAGCTTCAAATAGCTTTCTTCTCGCTGTAAAATCAGATGCATGTATTTGGCTTTGCTGGGGTGGGAAAGGATTTTAAATGTTCCTCTCAGGAAAACATGGGACAATAAGCTTGCAATATCTTTTCAAAAGTTGAGACCTAAACCCATTTACAAAGGAGCATCCTAGTCCAAGTCTAGGTACAACCCACAATCAAGTGACTCGAATGGATAGTTGTGTAAAAGAAATATCTACCAACTGTTTTAGAAAGCCACGGCCGATGGAGGGGATTTATTGTTCCTTTCTCTCTGATATGGAGCCATAACACTCCGTTACAAAACAGAGCCACAATAGGGACTGATCAGCATGAGGTCCTCGTCCAGCTGACGCTGCAGACGACCAGTGCACAGCTTCACTTACGCTCTCCCACCAATAATATCCGCACGTCCTTGCGCATCCTCCTCTTCGGCGTCGACGAGCTCGGTAAACGGGCTCGTGTTAAACATTGATGCTCCCGTCTGGTTGAAGGACACGAGCAGCCAGTTCTCCTCGGCCTCGGCTCGCTTGCTAACGGCTACATTCGCATGTCAGCTCCGGTTCACGCTGGTTCACCAACAGCCGGCGCCGCTCAGACGGCCGTGAGACAAACCGTGAGACAAACCGTTAGACAAACGGGACTCTGACGCGGTGCCTTCACTATTCCTCCGCCTCAGTAAGCCGGGCTGTCAATGCCGCCGCCGTGTTGAGCCAGCTACCACTCACACAGACGGGACAGTTGAAGCGTCAGAAGGCGCTCGTGCTTTCCGGCACGCCCCTTCTGTGAGGGGCGAGCAAAGATCGTATATGAGAGACAGAATCGCATAAAAAAAGATCATCATCACCATCTGATCCTACGATTCCATTCCGCACGTGAGAGCGTTTGCAGTATTTATTTAAAGTAAGGAATACAATATAATACAACTGCGACTTAAAATCAGTGGTGCAAGAAACACTCCTTAAGTAGCAATCCTGGATTTCAGTACAAGTAACAGCAAAGTGTGCCCAGTATGCCCACGGTGTGCCAAAGGGTGGGCATGGTGGGTGGGTGGGTGGGTGGGGGGGGGAAATGGGCCCACACTCAGCTCACATGCACATTTGGCTCAGTGGGGTCAAAAGAAACCTTTGAAAACCTCCAGGGAACATTCCCTTAAGTGTTGCTGAAGGCAGGGGCGTTTGCAGGATTCAAAGAAAGGGGGGAGGGCTAAGCCCGAAGGGGAGCGGCACTCTCGGGTAAAACATTTTTGGGGCCCCTGATATCCATTGTTTCTGACAGTTCATAGATTGGTTCAATCTGTGGGATTACAGGTAAACCTGAATGTAAGCAGGTAACACTCGTTAAAACTACCGACAGACACTTTCTGTAACTACCTGGACTTACAGGTAAACCTGAATGTAAGCAGGTAACACTCATTAAAACTACTGACAGACACTTTCTGTAACTACCTGGACTTACAGGTAAACCTGAATGTAAGCAGGTAACACTCATTAAAACTACTGACAGACACTTTCTGTAACTACCTGGACTTACAGGTAAACCTGAATGTAAGCAGGTAACACTCATTAAAACTACTGACAGACACTTTCTGTAACTACCTGGATTTACAGGTCAAGAGTCAGCGCAGCAGCCTCCCCAAGGTCCTAGTGTCCGGGGATTATATTGTTAAGTATGATTATGGGCTATTGGATTGTAATTTGAAGGGGGAGAAAACATACAAACCAGAACGCACGCACATATGTAGCATGTCAGAAACAATTGTTTAAAGACAAAAAAAATGGCTAATGGCCAATAATGCCACATTATTTAAAGCCCCCCTAAAATAGGCCTGGCTGTAGGGCTTCTAAAAACTTAACCTTTTAAAAACCGTGCCCCCCAATTGGGGGGAAATTTACACATTATGGTTAAATTGTGTAAAACATTACAATGAACATGAGCAAATATATTGATGTCATACATCAAATTAAACAAGAGAACTTAGGCTACAATAATTAATAAGCCATTTTAACACAACTTAAACACCAACTAACAACAATATACAATATATGGTTTGGTACATGAGAACATTCAAATTGCACAGATGGTGCCCAAATTCTCTGTACTAAAACCTCTCTAACTTTGTTCTGCTTCAATTTTTTTAAGTCAAAGAGAGACTGTTCACACAGTGTGCTATGATCTGGGTTTAGACCTTTGCACTGCATCCTTCCAAGAGATAATCATCCTGAAAATTCTATTTGTGCTGTGTTTCATCTTTATTTACTCTTAACCAGTAACACATATACTAATATTTACACATCTGAACCAAAGATCACATGGGTTGCCTTTATTATAACACCAACATTATTCAAATAGCCTTTGTGGTTGCAGAGATACACCCTTTTTAGTTTGGGTATGTTATTTCGAGCAGAAACCTAAAAAAGTGGTTGTTTTTTATTAAAAGAACTTTGAGAGATAATTTTCTGAAGGTTCTCTAAATGCTCTTTTGAGGTTCACAAAAAACTTTTGTAATGTATTCATAAATCCATGCATTGTTTGACTTGAAATGTGATAACATGTATTTATTATTAGAGTATGTATTATTTATTATTCATCCAATTTCATTTGAAAATGGACACATATTTTATATATAATATTATTGAAAATGTATTTAATTTGACAGTCAGTTGTTGACTACAGACGTTAATACAACTGTGAGGCTACTTCATTTTGTGTCTAAATCTTAACACAAGTAAGACATTACTGTGACATAGCACACATTTATTTACATAATTGCACCACATCAGCAAACGTGAACAACACAGGTGTTAAGAATTGCAAAAGCAAGAATCAGTTGTCTATACAATGTATTAGACATTATTAAAAGCTTTCACAAAACGTAATAGACAATTAAAATCAAACGGTGTGTGGAAGAAAAAAAAGAAACTTATCTGTTCAAAATGTGCAAATTAAGTGAAATACAAAATAACTACAGAACAATTGCAGATTGTTCATTAAAACTTACTCTCGCATTTTTTTTAAAATAAATACAATATTTTACTCCAGTGTATTCAAAAAGTAATGCAAAGAGTTATTTGATGTGATATTCTGGCAATGACAATCCAATCCACTCAAGCCTCCGAGCAGCCGCTTCTCAAGGGGTCACAAGGTGACGCAAGGTGTAATCACAGTCTGTGCAAAGTAGTGTCGAGCAGCTGTGTTCAGGAGTATCTTTTGGAAGCAAAAGTTTTCCGTCTGTTCCATAAATGAAGACTTCTTGCACCCTGAACGTCTGCAAACCAACAGGTACAACTGCTCCGGTCATTTCTTCCTTTTCATGGTGGCTTCGTCTATATCAAAGAAGGAAAGGAAGGAAGAGTTAGGAGTGGGTTCCAACATGTCTCACTGGAAGGCCGTTATTGACAACCACAGTGTCTTACTAGCGTAGTCCTCTGATGTCATAGGTTGAGAGATGACCTTCCTGAAGGCCTCCAACCACTCCTTCTGCTCCTGCTCCTGCTCGCACATGAAGACGAACTCCCTGTCCGGCGTGTGCAGCGTGACGCCGCAGTGCCACCGGCCTCCTCTCGTGCTCCGCCCGCTGCTCTCTGAAGCGGAGTAGCTGTGGCTCTCCGTGCCAATGAAGACGGCACCCAACTCAGTAGCATCCTGACGGGGACAACCAACAGCACTCAGCGAAAATCATCTATCGTTTCATTTCATATCAGGTCAATTAAATGCCTGCGTATTTTCCTGAAAAATGTCGTCCACTCCCAAAATATCAGCCTGCATTTGATTTGAATGCATAATCATTGTATTGTAAGTGTTAGCCTTGTTGAATAATGTAGTAAATATGCACACAAATATGGTTTCCACACACATTGTGGACTCTGTGGTTGTTATCTGTTAATTACCAGTGGACTTTTAAAATATAGAAGCTTTCTGTTCATCGAGCACAGTGTGAACCACCTCTTCTTGAATGACTCCCGCTGCTGAAAACACACACACACACACACACACACACACACACACAGAGAATTGATCAAATTCATTTGTGAGATACAAAAAGTATAAATAAATCAAATTGATCAAACTCAGATAATTGACGAACCGTTGGGCCAGTTTTCTCCATGTACCCCTCCTTCAGGCAATGTCCCGTTATCTGAGGCACTAACTGTGCAAAGAGACGCAGGTAACACCGTTAACTGAACAAAAGCTGCACCTGCATGTTGACAATCTCTCCAAGCTAAAGATTTTTTTTTTTAAATTTCGTCTCACATCATTGTCTTGAAGAGTGGGATGTTTCTTCTGGAGGTACGCCAGGCGTGTCGCCCGAAGAGCGTTGAACAAGGACACAATGACCTGCAAGGCATCAGATATTGGAGAGCATATCAGGAGGATATAATCTGCATCCATGCACATCTACGACAGTGTACGAGTGAAAAGAGAGCTTTAAAAACCAGGATAGCTGAACAGAGAAGCTATATTTGACTCTGACACACACACACGCACACGCACACACGTTAATAATAAAACACAATGCTATTGTGTGGAGATTTTCCGCACAACTTCCTTAAGTTCACAGTGTTGGTGTTCTGTTCATGTTGTGATCCGTCTACTTTCGACTTCTAGTCTTTGAGGCACACCTCGCCTCAGATGTGAGACTCCAATGTACTGCAAGACATTGAAGTGCACCTCCAGCCCACCTGTCCTTTTTCGTGATAAACAAACAGATTCCTTGTGCGTTTGTCGTGCATGTAGGAGATCTGCAGACCGTGGGCGTGGCTGATCTTCTCCGGCTGGAAGACTGCATTGAAGTCCTTCATGGAGATGACGGCTTTGGGAAGCTTGGACTGGATGAGGGAAGGATTTCACAAGATTAGAATCAAAAGGGAGTTGGACTGTAACCCATATACGCTCAGAAAACATCGAGGGCTACATGATGATGTGGCGAAACTCACATCCTCTTTAATAAAGTATCTGAGGGTGAAGTCTTTCCGGGACAGCAGGAAGCTCCTCTTTAAAAACTGTTTGTTGTCTTTGCCCTTTTTCCATAGTGTGGATTCAAACAGGTCTGGGTTGGATACATCAAATTAATAAAAGGGATGAAGAGCAACTAAACGTCTTAAAGAATCATAAAACAAAACATATATTCTTTTCCATGTTAATATAACGGCAGTTAATTACCTGAGCAATAAGCTTGCTGTGGGTAGTTTTCTCCTGTGAATTCTCTTCTTTCATACTTTGCACGGATCCATTGATCCTTAAGAACACTACAAACAAAGCGTTATTGTTTTTGAATAAATGTTTGAATAAATACCAGAAAATGTGTCCACCTGTCCCTGATTGGAGTCTAATTCATGTAGAGTGAAAGCTCCACCTTGGGAACCAACTGAGTCCTTGTTCCTCTTTCTGTACCTCTCCACACCCATTTACTAAAAATACACTTCACTTTTCGCTGCCATTGTGCTGACGAGGGGAATGGAGGGTGAGCGCCGGTCACTTACACGCAGTCTTTATGCTGCGGCCGATAGAAGAAGGCCGGGACACACTTCTCATAAATGGCCTTGGCTGAAGAATTTCCCCTCTCACGCATGAACTGAAACCACAAGATGGGAGATACCACAAGTCACAACGACACAATTATTATTAATTACATTAATTTGTTTTTTTTGTAGATTTGACATCATAAACTAAACACGTACAGTATCAAAGTACACTCCTCAATAATAACCTTGTCCAAGATAGAGAGTGAACATGGACAGTTCACCCCCCAAAATAAATATTTTCCCTCTACTTGCTGTGCTATTTATCAATATCAATCATAACAATTTTAGGTAGAAGCTAATGTTAGTTCCTACATACATGTTTTCATAGATACAAGATATGCATACATAAGAATATTAAGGCCCACTTGTTTTATTTACTGTTAGCTAGCCATATAAAATTAATACAAACTACAAAACGATACCTGTACGAGTGAATCGTCCCAGAAATCCAGACGTATGGATTTCACTTTGCTGATATCAGACAAGTTGCGATGAATCCCCGAGCAATTCAGGCACACAAAGATACCAAGAGTGTAGGAGGCCCAGTCAGGCTCTGTGAGCAAAAGGAAGTATATAATAATAATAATAATAATAATAATAATGATAATATATATATATATACACACACACATATAATGAGTGCAAACCACATAACAGCCACCAATTCCCCTTATGAAAGATGCTTATGAGTTTTAAAACATGACTTGTCTATGCAATATGTCATTGGAGATAGTTCTGTTAACAAACATCACGTGGCCTGATGGCGCACGTTACTTTTCTTTTTCATAATTTTTTGAACTTGAATTCTTACAACATGTTTACTCACACAGAAATGGTGGTTTTTGACAAAACGTGTGTTGTTGGAAATCAATCAAAACAATGTGGCTTTCATATCTAAATACATATATTGTGGTTAAGAATCGGACTCACCAGGAATACCACAGTCAGCACATGTGTTGTTACCGGGCTGTCGCACCAAATCGAGCAGCATTTTGTTGTTTCGGTCCACACTGGCCATGGGGGACGCTAGTTGGCTTCGCTCAGATTGACAGCCACGTCCCAATTAAAGAGCAGCTAGCTATAGACTCCATATTGAACGGTTCCGTGCTGCTCTGCTCCGCAGCAGGTGAAAAACACAACTTCTTCTCAGTGACCACTGGCCCAGCATTTCCTCTTACCAGCACAGCATCATGAGGTTCATTGTTCTGCAACACAAACGGTCTAGAAATAACAGAAAGGAAGTGGTGCTCACGTCACTGTGTAACAGGGGGACTGACTGACTGACTGAAGGGAGGTTTTGTTGATAAAAAAATCAAATGTAACTGATTTAAAATAATTAAAATGCAGGGTAGACATTACAAGCACATCTATTCACTATATAGGAGGCTACATTGAAGCAAACACCCTCTCTATAAAACATCTAGTAATGCTTTGTCCCCCAACTCATTAGAGCTTTTTTTAAATGGAAGTGACCTCATGTAATTCCCAGCAGAGCTCCATTTAACTTCAACCCTTTTCAGAGAGACCAATGCGGACACTGTGTGTGTGTGTGTGTGTGTGTGTGCGTGTGTATGTGTGTGTGTGTGCGTGTGTATATGTGTGTGTGTGTGTAGGGCCTTTAAAGACTTGTACACAGTCCCGCCCCTTTTATCGTTTGTTCCACTTCCGGTTTTGTCCCTGAACTTCTGGTTGCTCACAGATACGAACACAATCACGCTTCCACCTTTTTGTTGAAAACTGTGTCTTTTTAGACCATGAACCCTGTGTTTTGGAGTTAAACGCAACAACTACTATCATTTAGTTATTATCTTCCACATCTGGTAGACTGTGGTGCTATTTTATTGTACTGCAGTGCACACTAATAAATGGTGTTTCTAATATCAAATCTAGCCTCACTTAAATAACTGGTATGTACTCATTAAAAGTAGGATGGGGGCCAGAGCCTTCAGTTATCAAGCTCCTCTTTTATGGAGACAGCTTCCACTTTCAGTCCAGGGGGCAGACACAGTCACCTCATTTAAGAGTAGACTTAAGACTTTCCTCTTTCATAGTGCTTATAGTTTGGGCTGAATCAGGTTTGCAATGGTCCAGCCCCTTGATATGCTGCTATAGGCTTATAGGCTGCTGGGGGATGTTTTAGGATACACTGAGCTCCTCTCTACTCTTCTTTATCTACTTCTGTATTCATGCCCCATTCATGCACATTACTAAAGTTGCTCCTTTGTCTTAGTGCTTTCTCTTCTCACAGGTTTCAATGAATTGGGGTTTTATCTGGACCCTGGTCCTGCCTGACACCCAGTGATACTATCATTATTATTATTATTATTAGTTGCATTGCAATTAGTATTGCCAATACTGCTTTCATTATCATTGTAATTCTACTATATCCACTGTTGCTGTTATTTTTGGTAGTTTTTCATCATGCTTACTTCTCATTGTATGAATAATTTCTGTCATATTCTTTGAACGTGTTGATTCTGTACACGTGACATCTATTGTACTTCTGTCCATCATGGTAGAGGGATCCTCCTCTGTTGCTCTCCAGAAGGTTTCTTCCCTTTTTTCTCGCTGTTAAAAGTTTTTTTGGGGGGAGTTTTTACTCAACCGATGTGAGACAGAGGATGTCGTATGTGTACAGATTGTAACTCTGAGTCAAATGTGTAATGTTGGTCTATACAACATAAATTGAATTGAATCAACACTGCATTAGCGCATATGAATGAGTGCAATGACTGTAAACACAATGAAGACTCGTGGCATTGTGTCGAATACTGTCCCCTCCCCCAAACCTGAACCAAACCTTTAAATATGATTTTATTTGTGTACCCTTTATTATTTTTATTTTTTAATAAATATTAACCCTAACCCCTGAGTGAGGTGCTACTGTTTTATCAGGAGGGAAACGGTGATCTTTCACACTACACCGGAACCATTGCAGCGGTGTTTGTTGTTCCCCGCCGGCGGGTTAAAAACCGGCGGACAACAACCAGAAAGATCACCGTTGTGCAACCTGTATGAGGTTACAGATGAAACAATCGAGTATTTAATTGAATTTAAAAAAATGATGTGGGTCGCCAGGCGATTGCTGTCGTCTGTCGCTCAGATGAGTACGTTGCTACGTTTCTTTCATTGGCAGACCAGCAGCGTTAAGCTAACTCATTTAACTTAGCTAGCGTTAGTTTAACTGATACAGGCAATGGTAGTGTTTCCGTTTTAGACTATAGTCTTGAGGTTACACAGCCTTTGAGTGGCAGCCGTTCACCGTGACGTTAAGTTAACAGTTGGAGGGACCTCTGCTCACGAGTTGTGGTTTTATTCCACGTGACCGCTGGCTGATTTGACCACGTCTCGTGTCTCCCTGCAGGTCGGCATGCCGGGCAGGTCGGCTTGTTCCGTCGCCCTCGGCACGGCTGCCTCCCAGAGCTGGAGCTGCGGTACCTGCAGTGCACATGCTGCTGGCGGAGCCGAGTCCCCGTGGCGGCCTTCGAGACCCTGAACGACACCCTGTCCTCTGCTTCGGATCCCTGCAAGGAGGACAACCGGTCCCTGGACGCCTGCTACACCTACGAGCAGCGGGTCGTCATCCTCCAGCTGCTCAACACCGGCACACAGTCGGAGCTGGCGGCCGTGAAGCTCCTCAGGGGCCGCAAATCGCTCAACATCGTGGAGTACAGGACTAAACACGGGCCCTTCAGGACCCTGGAGAGCGTGGTGAAAGTGCCGCTGCTGAAGCACAAAAGTGCCGTCACGGTGTTCAACTCTATTCTCAACCCGGTGAAGAAGGAGAGGAAAGTGAGGATTCAGTTGGCCAAGTTCATCAGGCCGGAAGTTGACAGGTCCTGGCTGGAGGTGAGGTCCTTGTCCCTTGGGCAGGAGTTTTAGAGAGGGGGGTGGCCAAGTAGAGACTCGCTGTATGTTTAAGTTCTTAAAAAAAGGCTGGATCTTCTTCTTCTTCCCTCCTTGCATGGCAAACAACCAGCCTTTAAAACTCTACACCAATTCTCTCGATCAAGCGCTCCGTGAACCACAAAATATATTGTAGTTGCTTTCGCACGCCGTGCTGCAATTCCTGTGACCAATAAACTGACGTTTGACACGTTGTGTGTTGGGCAATCTAATTTGACAACCAGGCGATGGATCCAGCGTTTGTCTGATCAGTTGTTGTCGTTTGGCCGCCTGTCATGATTCTGTATTTGTTTCCTCAGGAGGCCAGTAATGTTGTGTCACTCGTATGTGGGACTGATAAAATCGCCTGGGCTCATGTGGACCGGGGGATGGCAGTGCTGGATTGGCAAGAGCTGGACTGTCCAAATTTCCTGAAGGGATCATACATGGCGTCTGCCTACTTGAATGATGTGAGCATAAACACCAGAGTTCATGTTATTGAATAGTTGATTTACATTTTCATAGAGAAACTATAGAACACCTGTTGTCCAATTGTTTGAATTTCTCCTTTTTAACATCAACGTGGAACTCAAAAGAATATCCCGTCATTTCTCTTCCATTAGGTGTCTGCGGCCGTGGCGCTCCTCCCGCCAGCTGACTTCTACATCATTGAGAAATCCTCCATCTCTATTCAGAATACGACCCTGTTCCCCATCCTGGCCCACATGAGGACTGTGGAGGCCATGTTGTTCACTCTGCTGGAGCCCAGAAACGTACCACCCGAGTCAAACATTCCTCCAAGGTTTGTTTGTACAATATTTTGGTTCCATATAGTCAAACTCAATTTAAAAAATAAATACAAATGTTATGCTAGGATATAGAGATATATTCTCTTTGTGGCAACTGTTTGAAGTGGGTGATGGTAATCAAATTACCTCCCCCCTCGCCCCCTCCAGAGTTTTGAACATGATGCGCACCGCTGTGGGACGTCACTTCGGACTCATGGTGGGAGAGTCGCGGACCAGCGGCGCTCAGACAGTGCGACAGCTGATGATCGAGTCGGTGACTCAGAAGCTTCCCAGGATAAACTTCCCCCCCGAGCTGCTGATGAGGCACAGGAATTCTTTCCAGATGGGCAGCAGGAGAGGAGGGGAGGAACTCTGTGACGCTCTGCTCCAGGCGGTGACTTTTTACGAGCTCCTCAGTGAATCTCCCAGTTAGCCGCCGCCACCACCACCACCACGTGGAACCGTCTCTAACCATGACACCCTAAGCCCTTTTGGACTTGAACCCAACATTTACCTCCTGGAACAGATTTGCTGGTTATTCGCGGCACATTTTAAAGTCTTGAATACTTTGTTAGATGTTTGATTTGGACACTTGAAGTAAATGCTGTCTGCCATCTTCCCACGGTCTGTTTCACTCTGATTCACATCAGGACAACAATGAAAGTGTTTTACATTCTTAAAAAAAATTAACATCCTTTAAAAAAATAGTTTTATTTTACTTTCCACAATTAAAAAAAAAAAAACATACACGTAAATGAAACATTTCTTGTCTCAACTGCATAAAATGAATTTGACAGTACTTAGATGGCGACAATATTCAGGTTAAATGAATGCACACTAAACAATACTGACTGGAGTATGGTGAGGTAGTACATGAGGTTCTCTATGAGAAATCTTCAGCCAGGAGTTGAATAGTTGACTTTGAGAGGCCGAGGTGTGTGCTGCTGAGGTAGTTCAGACTCCTAATGGGGGGACAAATCATTTGAATCCTACAATTATTCAATTGGAAGACCTAATTACAACATTAGTTGGATCTCAAACTAAAAGGTGATTTAGTACGGAAGCAGTGTGTCTTCCTTCACCGTCACCCTAATGTCGTCAACGTTTTATTTATTTTTTTAAACTGTGCAATTGTTCTAAATGATTCACTACTTCTACCAACTGTTATTTAAATCCGTATTGTGGCCTCACCTGACTGGCTCCTCTTTCTGATCCTGTGCTCTCTGCAAGCGACAGATGTGGCGGAGGACCGGCATGTAGTCGACACCGACCGCTCGTCTGTTCCCCAGCAGGCTGAAGGACGAACTGCCAAGAAGGGTCCTGCTCAGCTCGTACCTCCTTTTGGACACACTGGAGGGGGAGAGGGGGGAGGGACGTGCGAGCGGTGGTGAGACACCGGTATTTTCAGTCAAAAGTGTCGGAGGGTAACTATCTGAGATGGAGAGTAGACTCACCCTGGCGCGCACGGCAGATGAGCGCTAAAGGTGAGGCTCCGTCCTTTTGAAGAGGCGGATAGTCCCTCCGTCAGCCTTCCCCACCGTGTGTCTCCCAGCTCCCGTCTGTATTTTTTTTGAGCTTCGGTCAACGCCTCCGACATCTGCCAACAGCACCTGTGACACCCCAATCCCTCAACAGCCGCCTGAATATCCAACATCCTCTCCTGGCTCAAAATCCTGCCCACCTCCTCCTCGACGTCCTCGCGCATCTCATCTAACAAGCCGTCCTTAATCTCAGCTCCTGTCCAGACAAACGGGCCCGAGATGAGCGGCGCCACGGCAGCTGGTGTTGTGGAATCGAGGTACGACACAAGGTCAAAGAAGTCAGTCAAGGCATCCAAACCGCCGGTCACCACTTCCGTCTCGTCCCTCGAACTAGCGGCCCTCTGTGGCGATGAGGCCGCTCTTTGAGGATGTTGCGTCACACTGGAAGACGATGTGGCGTCCAACGTTGCTGGGATCCATTTCCTTCTGCCAAGTCTAGATGCCTTAACAGATCTGCTGTGGGTGGCTGGTGCCCTTCCGGTGGCTGGTGCCCTTCCAGTGACATTTCCCTCCAGCTGGCTGACGTGAGGATCGCTGTCAGAGGGTCCCAGCTCCCTCTGCAGACTGGGACAAGTCCCCTTGGCCCCCTCGATGGGCAGAAGAATCTCCAGGTTGGAGTACAGAAGAGGAACGCCTCCTCTCCAGCTCTCAGCTAGGAGCCTCAGGAGCTTGTTCATGTCTATTTCAGTCCAGACCGGACGCTGGAGAATTAAGACAGTATTGACAAATTACGTTTTTCAATTATGTAGAAGTCAGCTGAATTAATACTTGCCTTTAGAAGGTTTACAAGTTGGTGTTGGGTCACATGGTGGAGACCCAGCATGCTGGCAGTGCAGGCTGCGTCACACCGAGGCTGTTGGGAGTCTTCATCGTCTCCTCTTTCAGTAACACTCGAGTCTAGTTGAGGGGAAATATAATTCCGCAAATTTGTTGTGTTTTTGGAAACAAAACCCATGTCTATTTATTTAGTGCAACTTACAGATTCGCACACGAGTAGCCTCCTCAAGCGAGCCTCCGCTCAGAGACGACCGCCCCCCGCCACCGTTCACCCAGAGCTGCAGCTGCAGCAGGCAGCGCCTGGCGTCGCCCCCGGACAGCCGGAGGAGGCTGCTCACGTCGTGGAACTCCAGTCGCACGCTCTCAGCCAAACCCACCAGCTGCAGGTAGCTACAGACGTTCACCTTGGAGTCATAGATGGAAAGTAGGTTCACGTCAAAACTCTTGCTCCATTCTGCATGTTGGGAGCCTTTAGAAGTACACTGAGCAGCCGGGCCCGGCGCAAACTTTACAAGACAAAGTTTGCGCTGCCGGAGGAAAGACAAAAGCATTTCCCAGAGTGCAGACATAAAGATCGGACTCACCACCGACGGGGTCTTGAAAACGAGCTCCTCCAAGCCGCAGTTGAATCTCTCTCTGAAGGAAGGATCTAAGGATGACAGTCATTTTGCGTCGCAGCTCGTCCTTAAATCTATTTCTCCTCTAAACTACACGGCGTGTGCACTTACCATTGGTGGTCAAGATGACTGGTCTTTTGGTGGTCATCATGAAAGTCTTGACGGCTGCGAGGAAACCAACGTCGTCATCAAATATGACATCAACCTGGGGGGGGGGGGTGAGGGTCAAACCAGACCAAACGTTTGTGTGCGTGGTCTCATATCCATTGAAACGATATGTCTTGCAGTGTGGGGGCTTTCAGGTGGTTTACCTCTTCAAACAGAATGAGTGACGTGGCCGTCTTTCTGTTCTTTGGCGCCACTGGATCGGAGCCCGGCGACGGGTTGCCCGATCCCTCGCCGTCCAGTTTGTCGGACGGCGCCGGACCGCCGGCGTGAACGTGATCCGCTTTGGCCTTCACCCTAAAGTAGTTGGCCAGAGTGACCGCGGCTGGACGGGGTTTCCCTTTGCGACTCGAGTGGCCAAACTTCTGGGCTGCTCTATTTTTTGAGGTCGAGGTGACATTTTTGGGACGCACGGCTTTGCCTGTTGAAGAAAAGAACACAAACGCCTGAAGAGCGAGGCCTCCGTTACCGTCTACAGATGCAAACACCACACAAACCTGACGCCATAAACACTTCACCTTTCCTACAAAACTGTTCTTTATGATTATTTGTATTTCAATGAGCTCCATGTCATTTGTCATACCAGGTAAAGTCTCAGATTTCGGAGTGCAGCTGTTGATGGCGTAGTTGTTAAAGTATGTGGGTTTCAGTGGGTCCTTCCCCGACATCTCCACCAGGTGGGACTGGGTAGCTTCCTTCAGCTGGGACAGAACATGGCGGCCGCTGCGCTGCGAGGAGCAGTTCACCTCAAATACCTTTTCAATTGAAAAGAAAACGGACAAAAACGTAAGATAATTCCTCGTATTTAAAAGTGTGGTGTCCGGATTATTCTTTACTGTAAAAGCAGTCTAGAATCCTCTGAAGCTCATGGTTTGTTCTTCGGGTATAAGGGCCACAAAATAGTAACATTTAAAAATGGAACCCGCTTTGATTGTGTGGCCATTTGGCAGTCGTTCGAAAAAACAATGTATTTCTGGATTCTCCATCATCGCAGAGTCAATAGACACAATTCCAATGAGCAAGCAACAGAGCAGTGTATTAAAAAGGATTACGGTTGGCAGGACGGATACAAAGATATCGATCCAGTTCGAATCACCCAACCTTGAATCCAAGCTCCTGAGCGCAGGCATACACCGAGGCGGTCTTGCCCACACCGGGGGGTCCCGTGATCAACACGGTGTTGCACAGGCCCTCCTCTGGCCCGGCCTCACCCTGGAAGTCTCCACAGTCCCATGAATCTGCACGGGAAACCCAGAGTCATTTAAAAGCCACTTGGTTACCCCAAAAATTATTCATTTAGAAACCATATTATTCATGTGACCCTGTACAATGCCAGCCCATACATACCGTTGCTGTTTTCTTCTCGTCTCCTCTCGTCACGGTCGGCTCTTAGTTTCCATTTCTTCAACCAACTGAATTACATTGAGAAAAATAAAAACAATAGCTTATGCTCAAGGCAAATACATCAGCGAACAGGGTGAAGGCAGTTACTTATACTTAACGAACATTTGCAGTTTCTTCACGGAGGCAGAGTTGCCGATGACTTCACTTGAATGCCGAGGACTGTATTTGTCTGTCCAGAGGACGTCCTCAAAACTGGAATCTAGACAAAAGAGTTCATTTCCTGCTCTCCAAAAGTGCATCAAACATGTCAACGAGCAATCGAGACATCACAAGTTCACCTCTTTGGGGGATGCCGGAGGTTTTGGGCGGCTCCGGGTCTACTGGGCTCCCACTTTGCTCCCTCAGTCTGCGACTCAGCTTGTTGCTCCTTGAGTGCTGCTTCTTGACCGTCAGGACGGGATCCTCCTGGACAGCTGACACCAGACAGGGACCCACGCTGAAGGCTTCCTCCACAACGAGACTTGACCTGAGACGTTTGGGGCCCCTCTCAGAGCTTTCGTTCCCTCGTTTCCTCTTCTCTTGTAAGGGGTTCTGTGGGGAGCTTATATTTATTGCTAGGGGGGGAGACAGCACAGGTTCAGTTGGATGAATAACAATGAAAAACAAAATTCAGAATAATAACTGCTAAAACAATCCCCACCTGTGGGTCCAACATCCTGCGGCTTTCCTCGCGCTCTCTCCCGCAGAGTGCTGAACACTGTCCTGACTGGAAACGCTGGGTTGGACGTCTGGATGTCTTCCAGACAGCTGCCCAGAGCCGAGGTCGACAGCCGGCCTCCCCGGGAGACTGTTGATAAACACCGCTGACCTTTCACCCGCTGCACGTCTTCCGCCTGGGGAGGGAGCCCCGGTTCCCAAAGCTTCTCCACCGGCCGACCCGGCTTCCCGTCGCCGCTCCATTTGCTTTCGCTGTGCTGTGTTTTCCGCAAGAAGATTGGCGCGATGTGTGCGTGTTTTCCGCAGAAAGTCTCTCTCCGCTCTTGGGGTGGTGCGACTTTTCTGTCTGAGGCGGCGCACGCAGCGGCAGCGCCCGCACGCGCGTCTTTCGCTGCCAGCGAGGCCGAGTCCCCTCTGAACGTCGCCACCTCGGAGGCGCGCGGGGGCAACACGTCTTTACAGGTCTTGGTCCGTTTGAGTTTGTTTGGCATCGCAAAGAACTCCACATTCAAAGACTCTCGTCTTTGGCGCTTCGCTCTGTGTCGCGCATGACGCGTCGGTGACGTCAGTGTGTGCGACGCTAACAACAACAAAACGCAAGTGTCAATTGTTGTTTCACACCGACCGCGCTAACGTCAGCTCCCTGTGCGTGATTCGGCTTAAGTGCATTAAAGCAACTCGTAAAACAAACTTGTGGTTAGTGTTGAATCCAAAACTGCTTCGCAATGACGTTTAAATGACGTTGGTTGGGTGGAGCCAAAGATCGTGTATGTAGGACAAATCACACGGAGGCTCTTACAGTCAGCTGAACTGATTCAGGTGACGTATCCATAAAGGACACAGTTGCGTCTACAATCATGGCTCCAGTTCAACGCTCATTTATTTTTTTATAAATTATTTGGATTAAAATGCAGAGTGGTAGCTCGTGTGTCTGGATTTAGCTGTTTTTTATAATCGGCCTCAGACTTTATGGTTATAATAAACATTAAGAGGACATTTGATAAAATAAAGGCAAGAACACAAGTTTAGAATAGAAAAAAGCCAATAAAAATATCGGACTCACCACCGACGGGATCGGATTAGCTAGAAGAACAAAGATTGTCAGTCTAAAAATGCTCTTTATTGAGACAGAGGCCAAGTTGTCATGTTCTCCCACTGAAGATGGAACGAGAAGTAGTGGTGTGAAGCATTTACTAACTTCATCAGCTTTTACATTCGTGACGCACCTCAGTGTGTCCATCACAGGCAAACTGACGGAAGATGGCGCACCCCCTTAGCACTTGGGTTACTAATTGTTTAATTGTTTACCTCTCCTCTTGGTATTCACTTGAGACACAGTTTCATTAAGCATGAAATATTCAGTGTTGCCTTGGGTGACCGTATGTGAAATATTTATTCTATATTTGTGGGGCATGAATTGTTCATATAAAATGTATAAACAAGAGTTACTCAAGACAAGTGTCACTGCTGGTCCGAGACCATGAAGGAGAGTGTGTAATGATGCAAGAGTGCAAAAGGGCTACAACATTACAGCCAACATAAGGACAAATTCCTTTTATTTCTTTAAATATAAAAGTCCCCCTAGCCAGAGTGTACAGTGAACATTTTTTAAACAGGGTGTTTTGATAATAATGGTAAATGTCTCCCTTTTCCCCCTCAGATGAATACAGAAACCTTCCACGAGTAGGAGAGGAAGGAAAACAATATTGTTAATTTGGTTGTTCACAAGAAAGTCGGATGAAACTACAAAACTGCTGTTTTTTTCCTCCTTATTAAAATAAAGAAAAAACAACAACTTGTTATGGAATGAACAAAAGAAAAGATGCTAAATAATATACATAACTAAGAGACTGGGGGAAAATATTTGCCTTTGGCATAAACTGCACTGAACAGGAGACAGACAAACAGACTTGGACCTGAAAGCCAACCATCGAATGAAACGGCGTATTGCTTTGAGAGAAGAACTGCAATTAGTTGCTAGTTAGTTATTGGACCCAGAACTGGGCACGGCTCAACATTTGATGCGATTACACGTGAACACAATTCTGTCAATACTTAAAACCCATGTCGGGAAATCAAAAACACTTCGTGATTGCAACATGATCGAACCTGAAAGTGACAAGAAACTTAAAAAGGCGAAGGGAAAATGCGGTGCACTCTGCACGATGCAACGTGCTGCTGGTTGTCTCTGGGATAAAAAGTCGGAAAAAGGAGTATTTTCCTGGCTTTCATCAATGCAGGCTAAAAGGCTGAGGGGGTGATGAGTAGGGTTGGGTTTTTTTGTGTTCGTTTTTTTACAGCATGGACCCAAAATCAGAATTTATTCTGTTGTTTGGGATCCAAAGCTGACAGTATATCACTATTGTCATGGCATCCTACCAGCAAAACCCAAAATCCAGGTTAAGGGGTCCTAACAAAAGCTTAGCAGGCTTTATATACTCTAGACATTGACGCCAATAGTGTAGGTTTGTACTGTAACTGTATGACCAGTCAAGTGTCACACAACAGTGATATCAAACCCACTAAAGTTTCTCCACTGACGCCAGTGGAAACGCTGCATTTAACATTTGGCGCAGCATGAATACAAAATAAAAAGAAACTTTTTTTTTTTTTTTTTTTTAAAAAGGTAAGCTTTCTAAATACAAACACTCCAAGTGCTAAAAAATAATCAGCTAAAAGGATAAGATCAACAAGATTATTGTGTACAAATAATCAAGAGTGACGTTACCAGTACATTGTTAACTGTAGTCTTGAGGCAGTCGTCTCCGACGTGAACATACCAAAACAACACCAGGACTCTTGTTTGTTCAGGCTCTCGCCCAAAGACAGACACTTCAGTGGCTCCTACAAAATGCGTATTATGTAGGTTCGACTTACAACGAGTCCTCAAATTCCTGCTTTGTGCGAATGTCGGTGTTTCACTTCTATATTGTTCATATTTGGTTCAGTTCTCAAGTTCCGAAAACTTGTTTACCTTGTGTACTATTCTGCTTCTGGTCAGATCCTCCGGTTCTTGCACCTATCTAAGCACCAAAGGGTTGGTAATGTTCATTTGAAGAAGGAAAAGAAGGGGGAAAAAGAGAGAGAAAAAACACGACAATCGTTGTTTCATCCATCCATCATCAGTCCGTTAGTGCGCTTTTTGTCCTCTTGCCCTGTTTCCCACCAGTGGAGGTGATGGAATTGCCGTTGCAGGCCCCTGCTGAAACCAGAGCCTGGCCCTGCTGCTGCTCTTCCTCCTCGGCGTCCGGGAGCTCCTCCTTGATCTGCCGTAGGCGGGCCATGGCGCGGTCAATGGTGGCGGTGGTCACCAGGTTGAAGTCGTGCATGCTGACTAGATGCAGGAGGAAGTTGCGGCAGAGGTTGCGGCGGACGATGTGAGCGCCGGTGTTCTCCGCAAAGAGCATGATGGCCTGATTCATCTGGTTGTCTGCAATGAAACTACAACAGGGGGGCACAGCGGAGCACAGAAGGGCTTAGTTTCTAGAGGTTAAATAGGTGGATGGGGACGTGTGTAGCTGGGACTACAATACAGAACAACGCCTGCATAGGGGAGTAAACAGAGCTCCATCACACATACTGAGATTGCAAGTGGACTTCTAAGTGCTTTGAGTTTCTTTTCAATCCAAAATCAAACCCCCTTCAGAGTTTAGGAAAGTTCCCCCATCCAAATGAAAGCTGCGTACATATACACAGTGCACAACGCCACTGCTTTGAATCTCGGCATCAGGACTACTTCTCTGTTGATGGAGCGATGTCTACTACTTCCCACGTACCCGTACTTCATGACATGTAGATTCCACAGCTTCATCACTTCCTTTTCTCCCTCATTGACGTCGGTGAACTCATCCAGTTGCTGTATGTTAATAAAAAATAAAAAAAAGAATTAGAATACAACTCTGGTGACACAGGACACCACAACCCTGAAGAGGGGCCAACGCCCACGGCGTCCGAGCGGTAGAACACATGTCGTGTTTAAAACCTTGGTCTTGAGGGCAATGGAACAATTTCAATGATGACCAATTCATTTTAAGCATTTCCGATTGGCTTTAGCTTTAAGTTATTTATGGGGAACGAGAGTACGGTCACTATAAATGTGCTATTCCGTAACACAGGCTCATTATAAAGTTCCCTTTAGAAGTAGAAATATTAGTGATACAGCAGATAAAATGCCACAAAGTACAGGGAGTTCATAGTAAATTTACAGAGTGCCAGAAATATACAATGGTTGAACATCTATTAAGGAGACACAAGCGGGACATCTCGGCACACTGCAGAGCAACCTGGAGAAAGGACACCATGTGACTGACGGGCAGTAAAAACAAACCCCACCAAGCAGATGTAGTTCAGATTTACAGGGTTTCACTTCAGACAGAAAAGGACGCAACGAGCAAAAAAAAGTCTTCTCACCGTGGCCGTCTTCTCTCTGAGCCACTCCGGGTCCCGTTCGTCCTCGCTGTCCTCCTCCATCTCCTGGGGCCGGAGCGGCATGCAGCTGTCGCTGTGGAAGTAGAGGCGGTTGTGTCCACTGACGTACGTCCTCTGCTGCTCCAACTCTCCGTCCTCGGACTCCAGGAACTCGGACAGACTCGGTTTAGTCCTCTTGGGCCTGGAGGAGGAGGGGGAGGGGGGCGAACACTGGTATTTCACACCTTTCCTGTTCTCATTTGTTAGATGATGCTTCAATAACCTCAACGCGGGTTTCTTTGTATATGATATTGTACACATCCCCTGTTCTAAATAGGTTTCAAACAGCTTACTGCTCATGAACAATTCACTGAAGTGCATTCAAACAAGTTAATTACGTTGCTTGGCAGGCTCCGGTTCAAACACTGCTTTTTGAACAGGGTTCAAGTTTACCTGCAAACTAGTATGTGAGTGACAGCGGTCCTCTTAACTGGGCCGTTGCGGCTGAAAGCAAAGCCGGGTTGGCTGTGGATGTCCTGAGGGTTGCCAACGTATGATCCGTCATAGCACTCATTGATGGACACGTCTATCCTTGCTCCTTTGGGGTGAGGCTGCGCATTTAAAAAAAACAAAAAAACATCAGTGAAGTTCATACAGGAAATTGGCCCGACACTTAATGAAATTAAGGGGAACACTGCACTGAGAGGTGAGAAGTGTGATTTCTCAAAGGAGAGCCTGTTCAGACACGGAAACAAGAGTTCTCCACGAATTCGTACATCCTGCACATGTGCAACTCTCAACAGAGGCGAGAAAGAAGCACTCAGCTACTTCTGTCACCGCGCCTGAAATCTATGACTGAGCACTCGAACAAGTGAGTCATTTTGCTTTGTTCTCATCTCTGTTGAGAGTTTGATATGTGCAGTACAGAGAAGTTATTTTTAAAAAAAAAAGGAAAATCCCACTCTATTTTACATTTGTAGACGCTAACCCCGACACCCGGTTCCTTACCACATAGTTGAAGATGAAGCGGGAGTGGGAGAGTTTGAGGTGTTTGAGCAGGCTGTAGAGTTTGCTGCAATTCAGGGTACACCAGGGACAGTGAAGGTCATCTCTTGCCTCTGTTTGCTGCCGTGTGTTATTGTTGTACAAGAACTAAACACGGACAGATCTCGTTAGTTACAAGGTAAACCAGATGCGCCAACCTCCAGCAGATGTGGCAACGTGTTCTTCCTACGGTCTAGAAATGTGACTAATTCCAAACAGGTTTAAAAAAAAATTTAAAAAATGTTTAGACGAAACAAACATTTTGCATTTCAGCATCCCAGCCCAGTTGTGCGTCTGACTGTAGAGCGACGTACCTGATAAAATATACGTAGCTTCTGCCGCGGCTCACACAGGACCTGCTCTTTCCTCGTCTTAATGTCTGTGCTCACCGACTCTTTCACTGCTGACGGGAACAGACGGAGATGGTTATTTCTTGGGAGAATCACCATATTGATTTGATACAGTCAACGTGGAATTTGAGAAAAACTTAGAAATTGCACCGTTTGGCCCAGAACATGAAGATTTTAAATAACAAGCGCACACATATCACTGTTGCTAAAGCCTTTTTCATACAGGGAACATGCAACATCTGACTTCATCTACCCGTTTATAAAACGGCCCTTTGACATTCAAACAGGAAATGTAAACGGATTTGAGTGTTTACAGGTCTCTCATGGGATGCATCACTGAAAACACATTTGAATTGATTTGAATGTTTATCTGTTGCTTAATTAATGACCATCAAAGCATCATGAGCTGAGACTTGACCTGGCTTCTCACTTGCCTACAGCAAGCAAACCTGAAGACAACCATACATCTTTTTATAAATGTCCTCATTAATTATGTTTAAAGAACTGTGCCCAAACAGAGATCAAAATGATTCATGCGATTCCTATTTGCTCATTCGCAGTCTGCAAACATTTTGCTTGATATTCATAAATACTTCATGACTTACACAGAAACATGACTCGGGTGAGAGGGGGCTTTATTCAAAAGAGTGACATGTCATGTTGCCGTCACATTCATGGAGCAAAGTGCAAGTCTCAAAAAGGACTGGACAGCGATGACTCACTGGAGGACTTTTTGGCAGGAAAATAAATCAATGATTCTGGTTGAATGTTCTGGTGTCATTAATGAAGACTTAAGCAGCACTTAATAAAAGCCTGTGGCGTCTTCGCACTCACCCATGAGAGCAGCTCGGTGGTTGCTGGTTCTGGTCTCCATGGGGCTGGAGCTGTCGGAGTTGCGCGTGGCGAGGGGTTTCGCCACGGGGGCAGTGGACTTTCCGCTGGCATCGCCTGTCCAACGCAGCATGAACTGCAATGTGGGTCCCTGAGAAAAAGTCTCAAATGGTGGCAGTCTCTGTGGGACAGTCATACGGAGGAAGGGTCAGCGATGAGGGGATGTGGAGTAGACAACAAATCCTAAAGATATGAAAGAGCCCAACGCGGCATCCAGATGCAGCCAAAGAGGAGAGAGAGTGCTCACACGCTTCATGCAGAGACATGAACAAACGGTTACCTTTCCATCCAGAATGGTTTCCCATGTAGCTCGCTTCTTGCTGACAGGGCTGTCCTCCATCCCTTGCATCGACACCTCGTACTCCCCATCCAGCAGCTGCAATCTCCTGCACAGAGCCAATCAAGAGCAGTGACTTTTACAGGCACGGTCAAAGGAACGGCAAGAAAAAGTGATCTTAAATCTTGAAAGAAAACCTTACCTATTCTTATCAAAGACAGTCATCTGTGCGACGAAGGTCTCTGTGGTCTCTCCCTCCTCTCTGTGGGATGAACTTCTCTTCTTTCTACTCGGAGTGTCGATTACATCTTTGAATAAAAACACAAAATAGAGTGAGAAATTCCATATCAAACCATTATTATTCAGATGACGGCGCCCGGGCGAAGACTGGCTCCTTGCAATCAGCCGGCTTGCTGTGGCCAAGTTCGAAGCGATCATAGCCGCCCTATTCTGCGCTCATAACAAAATGAACTGTTAAATAATTCAGCCCAATGCCAACTGAACTTGTGCTGTAAAAACCAGAAGGGTTGTTTGTCTTCTACCAATGTTCTCGTTGGCCTCTCCGTTGACCAGACCGTTGGCGGCCCTCCGTCCTGTGCGCGACACCCTGAACAGGAGCGAGTAGGACTTCACCATGTGGCTGTTGCTGGGCTCAAACTCGTTGCTGGAGACCAGGAGGGAAGGGTAGGATCCAAGCTTGGTTTGGTTACTGTCTGGATTCAAAGGCACCTGCTTTTTACCTGTAGGCACTTGCTTTATTGGGCAGCTGACATCCTGAAGAAAAGTAGATAAATAAATAAATATATATATATATATATATATATATATTTAAAAAAACAATCTTAAATTTGAAAAAAACAATCACTCGTAAGGAAGATTAAACTACTTGCTGCTTTACCTTGCGTTTTTTATGGCAGACTTTGACAAGTAGCACCTCTAAGGACACCGAACTTTGTTCATTTTCTGAATTCTGAGATGGCTTTTCTGTATGGCAAAAAAAAAAAGGGTGTCAATCCCTTTGTCCAATTTTCATTACAACAAAATCCCAGATAACATCGAACTGAAGCACACATGACTTTCATCGTAGTCTCCATGCAAGTCTGACGCTCTATTGGTATATAAAACATTGTCTGAGAACGACACTGCGTGTCCTCGTTTTAATAACAACCTACCAATACCTGTCTGTTTTCAGGCCACCAACAGGTAAACAGTCTACTCTCTGTCACTAGTAGTATTATTATTGTATGTAAGCAATACTGACATGTGTACTAATGTCCTGTTTATTTTTACTATGTCACATTTTTTTTTGTTTTATTCCAAGTTTTGATCTTAGATGGAGAATCCTGTCCCCATAATTTGGATAGTATCCAGGTTTCTGATCTTCTGCATGCATTTGTATCTTGACCTCTCACCATATCAGCCCCCATGTTGTGAACCAACAGAATGATCCGAAACCTGAATAAGGTCCTTAATGTCATGCCACAATATCCAGGTTTCTATTAGAGTACTCCAGGTGGCATATCCAGGTTTCTCTAGTCCCTATCCAGGTAACAACAGGTTATTGGTCTGATGGCAGCCAGAATATGACTATAAGTTAAAAGACAACACAAAACTTCTTTACTCAGCCCATTCTGGATGCATTTGTAAGCATTTCCCTTTGCACAAATATGCTACACACAAGCACTCAAGTAAAATCTGCTTACCATCCTTATGGAAGAACCCAGTGAAGGTTAACTGCAGATGTGATGACAAACTGAAGAACCAACAGAAAAATGTACAGGTTAAATCGGGTAATACCAAGAGCTCCAACTATTAATATGAATGGTGATAAATTATGTCAATACGGTTTCGCTGGTGTTTTTGTCTAAAAGAAACTACACAGCAAAAAAATAAAAAAGAGGTGGAGCCATGTTACCTTAGAGAATCCTGCTCTCCTTTCATCCTCTCCACTGTCTGCAACATGTCATCCACTTTGAATGTTTTCCTGAGAGGGAGGATTACAAGTCATAAATACAGTGGCAGAACTAAACAAGATTCGTTAAAAACATCATCATCTGAAAACACATCAGATCTCATACCGTCTGGCATTTGATCGGCCATTTCTGTGAGACATGAAGGTGAGCGTCCTGTGCAAATATATGGGCTGGAAAGGGAAGAAAAGGGAATTCCATCACATCACTTCTTTTTCGTGGGCTATTCAATATAATAACTTAAAATAAATTATAGGACAGCAATTCACTTACTGCAATCAAATTCCTTGTGCGGAGGAATCTGTATATCTGAGTTGGTTCTAGAAATAGAAACGGTGTTATTGTGACATTTATCACATTTCTATGTTTTCAGAATAACTTTATTGTTTAACCAAGAACCCACTAAAATCTGAAACATGAGCAGAAGTATAATAAAACAAATTGTAAAAAAGGGCATGGAGGGTCTGTACTCTGTTTTACAGAGTGCTCCTCCTCCATCAGCCTGCTGTCAGTGTCAGAAAATAACTCCATCAATTAGCATTGCTTATATGCCCCAAATAAAAGGGGTGTTAACAGGTGGTGGCCGATCAGTCAAAACACTCATCAACGGTAAAATAATTGAAAATATATGAAACAATGAATCCGTTTCCAGTCTGATAACGGCTACTTCCATAATACAGTTGGCTCGTGAGGTCCATCTTGGTTCAAAACAAACAATATAAAAGGGAGGCCGAGTTGAACGATGGAGGCCCGTCAGCCACAAGACATTATTGAAAACTACCGTCCCCGGTAAAGTTAAGCGGGGAACTCAAAGCCTGTTGAATGTGTGGGAAAGTTATTCTGGTGTTCTAAAAACGAGGAGGGGGAGAGAAAAAATGAGTTTCATTCCAAAGAGAAGAAGAGTGTTTAAAATCTCACTTTCAAAGGCCTGCAGGAAGAGCTCATGGTCGGCCTGGATCTGCTCCATCTTCGGCTTCTTCACAGAGTTCATCACCGCCGACGAGGCGGGGTACACGGCGCCGTTAGCTTTGCAACTGGCCCCACTCATAATAGGACCTGAGTTCTGCGCGTGGACACAACGGCACACGTTAACACGCGCGTTCTTGCGGCACGAACGGTGTTAATGCACGTTAGCCCGTTGGCAAACGCTCGTGCTAGCTAGCTCGGCTAAAAGCCCAATGCTAACATGTTTAGTTCGGTATCTCGGCGCAGTGTCCGGTTCGTTTACTCGGACCACGATTAACCCACTAAAATACTCCTAAAGTCGACGTGTTGTGAACATAGGGCATAAATAAAGGCAACCCACTCTGGCCGATGGCATTAATTAGTTAGCCTCCAGCCGACTCAACAGCAGAGAGCCATGAAGATGAAGAGGAGGCGACGAGCCGCTGCTAGTTAGCTAGCGATGCTAGCATGGTGAACTAGAACACGAACCTCCGTTACGCCAGAGACTCACAGGTCATGGAAACGAATATCGTTTGATGGCGGAGCTGGTGAGAGTATTTTTTGGACAGAATTATTAATTATCTATCTGTAATTTATTGTCGGTGTGGACTCCTTCAATTTGTACTGAACAACAGGGCAGTAGTCAGTCGTGAGCCAATAGGAGCCGGACTCAGAGAATCCTGGGCTGTGATTGGCTGCTGGCCTCCGGAGATGACGTACAACCCGCTCTTGCTTTCTGCGATTTTGCGGGAAATCAAGTTGATCAGAATCCTGAAGAAGACGAGCCTGCAGCTGAAACTCTGTCATGCTGTTGCAGTCACATGAGATCTGACAGTCTGCTGTTCGCAGCATCCCACGAATATCCTGTCTGTGGTTGCACGTAGTTGTATTAATTTAGTTTTCATCGAGCAGAAAAAAATGGATTACCATATATTACATATTATAGTTATTCCAAATGTAAAATACATAACCAAGAGACAAAAGTTATTTTGTTTCATTCTCGGGTAACAGCACCACTTTGATCCCACTTTATAGCCGAGAGACGAAAGTTATTACATTCCATTATTATTCCTTACCACATTTCCTGTGGAGGAAGTTCATAAAGCCATAACAAGCCACAGGTCTACATCTCCTCTAAACCGACCGCTGCCATCCCTCCTACCTCCCTCATCACCTGCCTTGATGACATCCGAAGCTGGAAGAGCAGGAACTTCCTAAAGCTAAACGGCAATAAAACTGAGGCCCTGCTCATCGGCTCCAAATCCATCATTACCAAATCCCAACACACCCCAGCATCACCCGGACTGCATTCTTCCACCTCCGCAACATCTCCAGACTCCGGCCATCACTGACCCAGTCCAGCACCGAAATCCTGGTCCACTCATTTGTCACATCCCGCATCGACTACTGCAATGCCCTCCTCACCGGACTCCCCACCAAACTCATCAACAGACTGCAAATCATTCAGAACTCGGCCGCCCGGATCATCAAATCATCGGACCACATCACTCCTGTACTCATCCAACTTCACTAGCTCCCTGTACAATACCGCATCGATTACAAAAACCTTCTCCTCACCTATAAAGCTCTCCATAATCTAGCCCCCACTTACCTCTACGACCTCCTTCAGGAATACACTCCCTCCCGCACATCCTCTTCTGGACTGCTAACCATCCCCACGTCACGCCTCAGTACCATGGGTGCCCGAGCCTTCAGCTGCTCAGCACCCTGGCTCTGGAACTCCCTCCCCCACACATAAGACAATCAGACTCCATCACATCATTCAAGTCTCAACTCAAAACTCACCTGTTCAAACTGGCATACTCTTTATAACTGGACCCCGTGCACTTCATTAGTTTTTATGTTGATGTTCTGTTTTAATGTTGTTCCTATCTTTCATGCTTTTATTTTTTATCCTGTATTATTTTATTGTAAGGTGACCTTGGGTGACTTGAAAGGCGCCTCCAAATAAAATGTATTATTATTATTATACTTTTTTAAACTGGCTGCTGATTTTGTTGCAGAGCCACTTGCATATATTTTTAACCTGACAGTGAAAAATAACGAAATACAAATATATATTTAAATGGAATCTGCCTTTGTTTAAAGGTGGTGAATAACTATAGGCCAATATCTAATCTGTACTTACTAAAATCCTTGAAGCTCTTATGAGCAAACAACTGAAGGAGTTCTTATACACCAATGTCATTTTATCAACCTATCAGTCAGGCTTCAGGAAGAAACAGCACTAATACAGCTGCACTGAAAGTGGTAAATGACATTATTGTTGCTCTTGACAAGAAGCAACATTGTGCATCCCTGTTTATTGATCTGTCAAAAGCATTTGACACAGTTGACCATGATGTTTTAGGGCTGAGGCTCCTCAACTCAGGAGCAAGCGGTCGCTTGGTTCACGAGCTACCTTGAGAAAAGGTCTCAGTGCATCAGATATGAGGGTCTATCCTCTGATATTGCAACTGTCTGTAAAGGTGTGCCACAAGGCTCTGTATTAGATCCACTTTTATTTACCGTTTATATAAATAATCTGGACCAAAATGTGGTGGGCGCTAACTGTCACTTTTATGCTGATGACACTGATATATTGCTGGGCGACAACTCTTGTACAGGAAATTGATCTTTTGCAAAAAGCTTTTAATGTTGTTCAAAATACTCTATTTCAACTGAGACTTGTTCTCAATACAGAGAAGACAACACTTATGTTGTATTCAAACTGTTGTTGTAGGCCACAGAACATCCCTTTGGTGGTCACTCTTGAAGGAAGTGAAATAGAGGTTGTTGACTTATAAATATCCAGGTATTTTGATTGATGACGTCCTCACTTTTAAGCCACATGTGCAGTACCTGGTAAAAAAGTTGAGGTTAAAACTGGGGTTTTATTTTTTAAATAAGCTGTGCTTTTCAACTAATGTAAAAAAAGCGATTAGTTGCTGCTACTTTTGTACCTGTGTTGGACTATGGAGATCTTTACATGCATGCCTCTGCTAACTGTCTTCATATGGTGGACACAGCTTACCATGCTTCACTGGTTCATTACCAATTGTAAAGCTCTGACTCACCACTGTGAGTTATACTCTCAGGTAGGAGCCTGCTTTGGCCACACGTAGGCGCCGTCATTAGTCCACCTTCATTTTAAGGCATTTATTGGTCTCATCCCAAACTACCCGTGTGTCCTCATCATGAAGAAAGGTGTGGGACAATACTCTTTGCGTTCTCAGGACTTCCTGATGCTCACTGTCCCAAAAACCAGAACATCAATGGAAAAAAGGGTTTTTGTGTACTCTGCACCCTGATCCTGGAATATGCAGAATACTTTAAAATACCACTTACTTGTTTTAAATATAACATGAAAGAAATGGAGGCAGGTTCCCAAAAATGTCAATGTTTCTTAAATTAACTTGGTTATGTCACTGTCTCTTAACTTTGTTTCTTTTAACTTGTCTTGTTCCGTGTTTTTTGTTTGGTCACCCTCGAAAAAGAGATTTTTAATCTCAATGGGATTCACCTGGTTAAATAAAAATAAAAATAAATTATCCGAACCGCTTACCTTTTTAGGGTCGCGGTTCGCTTGAGCCGATCCCAGTTGACATTGGGCGAAGGCGGCCTCACCCTGGACAGGTTGCCAGTCCATCTCAAGGCACATGTAGGGACAGATGACCATTCACACCTACGGGCAATTTAGAGTCCAATTAACCTGCATGTCTTTGGACTGTGGGAGGAAGCCGGAGAACCCAGAGGGAATCCACGCTGACACGTGGAGGGCAAACTCCACACAGAAGGACATGCCCAGACCGGGATCCGAACACCGAAAGTTATTATTTGTTTAATTCTCGGGTAACAGCACCACTTTGATCCCACTTTGCTTTACTATTATTTTAATGCGATAAAGGTCAGATCATTGTTATTTACACTAAAATAGTTTGACTTATGTACTGACCTCGTTGCCTATCAAAAAAAGGTCACTGTGGTTGCTTGAGGACTAGTTTAGACAAGTGCATTAAACAGATTCAATGTCCAGTTGCTAATGTGAAAGGTATTTTATTTCTGATTTTCCAACACAAACCAAAAAAGATACATTCCCTGTCTTCACCAAAAAATGAAAGAAATGAAAAACATTCGTTGTCACACATTGTCACCTGTTCTCATAGGGTCAAAAACGGTGTTCTCCGGCCAGTCCAGCAACACCTGGCCCTCGTGCTCCTCCTGATTATATTGGCCTCTGTCCTAATTGACAGTGGCCCTACGCCCCCTAGTGGTGGGAGGTTAAACAAAACAAAAACAAACAAAATGGCTCTTACACTGATCTTTACTGCAGCATAAAACGTTAAAACGTTATATTTATATTCTTTGAGTAAAAGTAAATCATATATTTGTTATCGGGTTCATATAGGAACCTCTTCATTTTCCTATAACTTCAATAACAACTTCGAAATCACTTTCTGAATTGTATGAGGCATTAACTGTTTCAAATTAGAATCCCCCCATCAACACATTTGCTATTTACTAATACGTGTCGCGTCGTGCCATTTAAAACGTGTCTCCCTCCCAAAACTAAATAATGTGTCTCCTGAATCCGAAGCAGCTCGGAATTCGTCTCGCCAGCCCTCGCGCGCGACCGTGTTTCCCGACGGAGCCGTTTGCAGACGGAACCGGAAACGTGGCCAATCACAACTTCCACACACATGTGTCGGAGAGTTTCGGGCTTGTTGCTTACCGTCTTATTGCATTTCATTATCAAGTTGACATTAATATATTTAGTGCGAATAACAGTCTGACCTGAAACCCGGAAAGGCGTCGTCGCTAAGATGGCGGAGATCGTTCAGCATCGCATTGAGGAGAGGATCCCTGAGTTGGAGCAGCTGGAGAGAGTGGGACTGTTCACCAAGAAAGAAGTCAAGTAAGACCACGTATGGCAGAAACATGGAGAAACATCCATGTGTGTCATGTAATTATGACTGTCATTGACCTCACCACTACAGAGGATATAGCAGTGGATCTAATTAAAAAATGCACCCTAAAATATACTTCACACAGTGTGTGCTGTTTTTCATCAATCTGTACAGCTCAGTTTTGATTCGTGAGATTGTATTATTATTATTATTATTATTATTATTTCAGATCCATAATCAAGAGAGCAACGGCTCTGGAGTACAAGCTTCACAGGTTGGTCGTAAACAAAGAGGACTTCATTGCATACATTCAGGTAGGGGAGGGGGGCCTTTTCATGTTACACATGTATTCTAATTTAGTAAAAACATTTTTTAATGAATAATAAAATACAAACTACGACCACTTATTTATTTACAGTATGAAATCAACGTTTTAGAGCTGACCAAGAAGAGAAGAGCGGTGAGTGACTTGGGATTAATTTTGGTTTGTGACCCTCTGAACACACACAGCCGTTCCCTTTGAGACGATGCTGCGTCGTTTGACCGCCTCACTTTCTCCTGCAGCACATCCACTACCAGTTCAAAAGAGAGGAGATCGAGTTCCCCGTCATCCACAGGATAAATAGTGTCTTCAGGAGAGCAACCAACAAGTGGAAGGTACTGTACAACGCATTTATGTTGTACCGGAGTGTGTCAAATGAAATCATTGCATCCACTATTTATGGTGTCAAATGAGCTTAAAGATTATTATTATTATTATTATTAGATGTCAATTAATAATAATAATAAAAACTAATCGCGACTTTTGAATGATCTCTTATTCTTTTGCAATTTCCCTCTAAAAGCTCATCATCATGAGATATAAATACTTTAGAGTTAGTTTTACTTGACTGAGCGACATGTCTTCTCCTCCCCACAGGACGATGTGCAGCTCTGGCTCTCGCATGTGGCTTTCTGTAAGAAATGGGTACGTAACTGTCTCACCATTTGCTTTAAGTGTGACTGAGACCCCGAACACCGCGTGTCCTCGTTCTAATAATGACCTCCGTCTGTTTTCAGGCCACCAAAGGGCAAATCAGCAAGGTGTTCTCGGCCATGCTCGCTATACACCCCGACAAACCAGGTACACAAGATTGTGCTTTTCAATCTGTTGTAACAAACTCAACATGAACTGTAAATAACAGAGACGTTGTACTCCCCTCTTTAAGCCCTGTGGATCATGGCAGCCAAGAGTGAGCTGGAGGATAGAAGCTCCTCTGAAAGTGCCAGACACCTGTTCCTGAGGACTCTGCGCTTCCACCCCGACAACAAGAAAGTCTTCCAGGAGGTAAAGGAAGCAATGCGTTAATCGCTTCCATTCTCAAACAACGAAACCTGTTAGAAACGTGCTGTTGGAAGAGCCACGAGTGTGTCTTGGTCAAATATTTATGTCAAAATGTCTCCCGACAACTTCTTGTGTCAGTACTTTCGTATGGAGCTGCTGCATTGCGAGAAGCTGAGGAAGCAGAAGAGCGAGCTGGAGAAAGCGGAGATGGACCTGGTGAGTGTGTCGCAAAAAGTGGGAAATGTATATATTTTTTAAGTCAGTGCATGCATGCACAGATGCTCTGGGTCTGTATTCGGTGCTGAATACTCTGCTCTTCACTGTTTCCAGGGTGAATATGAGTTTTCTCCAGAGATCCTCGCCGGCAAACTGGCTGATGTTGTGTACAGAGATGCTACGGCGAAAATCAAAGGTAGGCTTTTTAAAAAGTGGATCACCAGTTAAAAGAAATAGCCAACAAAGATTCTTGTTTCCTCAATCAAACAAGTTTATTTGTATATTGAGTATACTGATGCATTGGAGACAGTTGGAATCTGTAAATTAGTAAAAAAAATGTCCCCTCTTGAAAAAGTTATCACACATTCCCTCCTTGTCAAACCACACTCTTTTTTTAGGGGTTGTACAAATGTGTTTTTGTGGACTTTTGGACAGAGCCAGGTTACGCTATACCAGTGGTTCTCAAACTTTTTTTTTAAATAACAAAGTGCAACCTGTGAAAAACTAAATGAAACAAGTTAGAATATTTGGTAATAAAGAGTTTTACACTGCATACATTTTCAAACCAATAACGTGCAACCTGTGCGAAAACAAAAATAGTGCAGATATGTGTGTCAAGTTTTGTTAGTATTAGTGGCTGCAATGAGGCCGCTTTCCACTGCACATCTTTTATTAATGGGGTTGCAGGCTTGATACAGCCACTCTCAATTCATGCTCAATGTTGAGCTCTTGTTTTGAAGGGCAACAGCAGAAAAGAGTGGCCAATAATCTTGGCCGTCGCGAAGGTACAGGCATTTCAACATGTATTTATTAATGACTTAGTTTTATGTCCGTGTACTTTGAACTGGTGTAATATGTGAAGTTCTCAATTAAGACCGTTTTGCATTTCCTCCTGCGCCCCACCTGTAGTACCACTGCGCCCCACTAGAGGGGCGCGCACCACTGTTTGAGAACCACTGCACTATACTAACCTGGCATCACTCTCTTTTCTTTTTGTCCAACAGAAGCCGAGTTTGTCATCTCACTTCTGAACATTGCAGCTATCTTCGACTTCACCAAAGAACTCCAGGACTTCATCCTGCAAGAGTGAGGAGCCATCTTGCCCAGCCATTCAAAACAGAACGTCACTGCTAAGCATGAATGTAACCCCCCCTCCTCTCACCCCTCTCATTGTATTGCAGCTTACAGACCAACTACACAGCAGACAGCTTGACGTGGGATTTCATGGCTAAGAGGGAGCTGGAGGCCCCGGGGGCCGGGGAGGAGCTGCAGACCGCCAAAGGCCGAGCCTCAGACATCAACCGCAGAGAGGAGCGCTGCTGCCAGGTCTACGAGGAGGGGGTCAAGAGCCTCAGCGCCGGTAGGTGCTCAGACACACAGGGCTATTTTCCGAAAGGCAACAATCATGGCTTGGGACTGAAGGTTTTTATCACCATGCGGTAACGCATTTCTTCCCGTTGCATGTTGTAGTTTTTACAATGTGAAGAAAAGAAAAAAACATTTTATTTTGAATGTCGTGGTAGCTGTATTAGCAGAACCCTTTTTACTTCTCATTACTTATTAATTCAATTCCCGCAGTCTATTGTGTATATCAAAGTTGTTTCCATTGTTGAATTTGAAGAAAGTCAGCTTCTGCCAGTTAAAATAAGAAATAATAATAATAATAATAATTCAGACCCAGGTAGCCGATAAAGGTATTAAACATCTGGTGCTCTGCCCTCTAGAGCCCATGTGGTCCTGCTACGCGACCTTCTGCTTGGAAAGGCTGAAGAGAAAAACCAACGTCGAAGAGCTGAAAGAAAAGGTAAGTGAGTGCACACAGGAACCAATGTCACAGGCTTCAGTGTACCTGGAGGTGGATGTTTACGTGTGTGTGTGTGTGTGTCACACAGAGGCAGCAGCGGCTACTGGGAGTGCTGCAGCGCGCCCACGACTCCTCACTGCTGAAGGAGGATTATTACAAGAACTGGGTAAGATAATTGCATCATTAAAATGTGTATCACAGGGCCCCCTGAAGCCTCAATAGTTCAGTCTCCCCATATTTGAATAATGGCTCCGGGTGCCTGCGTCCTTGCTTTAGTTGAGCTTGCTCAGGGCCGGGCCCGTCAAAGTTCGGGCAGGGGGGGGGCATGAGTGCTCGGTCCTCTTCTAAGTGCACTTCTAGTTGCTCGTTCTTGGAGCCTCGAGCGCAACAAAATGCAACCAGACGGTCGGAGACGTGTGCGAAGTCTAATGCCAGGCAGCCATCTTTGAAACGAGTGGACTTTTGCAATGCCAGACCACATTTTCCTGTTGATCTCTATTGTTCACCATTTCATTAATTCAGTATTTTCTGCAGAGGCACAGCCGGGAAAAAAAAATGGAGATGGAAACGGGAGGAAGTCTGTTCTTGGATTTAACATTCTCTTTGATTCTCCAAACAAAGTTGCAGATCCTGCTCTCCACCGGAGACGCCGAGGGAGCGGCCGGCGTTGCCACGGCGGCCACGCGGCGTTACAGCCAATCGGCGGCGATGTGGAGCCTGAGTCTGCGGACGCTGATGCAGCTGGGGAGTGGAGACGTGGGCGGGCTATTCCAGGAGGCTCTCGCACACGTCAATCCCAAGGTACACACACACACACACACACACACACACACACACACACACACACACACACACAGACACACAGACACACACAGACACTACATATATTACTCTGAATCGAATCAAGTGTTTGCAATACTCTCTGCTCACACCGAGCACGTGCACCACATCCGCTGTGCTCCTACTGTACACGTTTAGTCGCTCTCCTTGGAGCAGGGAGACACTTGGATACGCACACTGCTGTATAATTGGGCCATCTTAGTGGCCCATTTAATCTCCATTTCCTTTTATTAAAGTTCCACAAACGGCCTCTCCTCCCCCCCCCCCCCTCTCCCCTCCCCCCTCTCTGAGCGAGGAAGGCTTCAGGCACTTAAAGCGAGTTTGTGTAATTATTCATCATTTGATGTCAGAACCAACATGTTATCTTAGTTTAACGTGACGGGTAAATTCGACAGGATTACTTTTTAACTCTATATTCTGAATATAACTATGAACTCTGGATGGATAATAACATAATCAATAGAAATGTGGTTTCATTTGTATAAAAAAAACCTCGTAGGCCACACATTGCTTTCCTTGGTTTTGCGTTACCCGTCACATCGCAGTAATATACCATGCGGTATTTCTATGAACACACTTGGACACAGAGCCTTTTCAGTAATGAGCAGAATAACTGGTTGTTGATGTGGGTGGGCACTGGGGGGGGGGGGGTTACATAATGCCGCGGCCCTGAGAAGTAGCAGTGGGAGGATTACTACACGCTGCTCATTAGGCCGGCCTTTTGTCTCAAGAGGACGCTCTCCCGAAGTGTTGGGCAATCGCGTAAAACCTTCAGGCTACGTCAAACAATTAAATGTTTTCCGGCGCCGAAGCAGAGCGCGAGATTAATGAAGAAAATGTGGACGTGCTCTCTGGATCCAGCTCGATGTTTGACGCTCGCACACTTTCTACAGACGTCTTTTTACCCGAGCGACAGTCATCTGTAGAACGGCCGTATATTAAAGGGTCCAAATGAAGCTTGGTGTGTTCGCGCCGAGACGCGTGCCAACAAGTAATACATGTATAACGATGCAACTGTAACGTTGATTAAACACATTGGCGCTTTATTTATTTGACCCCTACATGATTTCTAAAAATCATAATTTTATGGTTTAAAATCAGTCCTAATGTTGAAGCCCAATTCTGACATGTGACCGGTTGGGATTGATCTGTGTCACCGGGACTGGAAAAGTTGAATCGGAGCATCGTCGCTAACCCGCCGCGCACCGCCACTTTAGATTTCGAATCCGACTAACGCCGCCGTCCTTTCTGTGTCCACAGGAGAGTCTGCCGCTCTGGCAGCTGCAGGTCCAGTGGAGCGCGGCCAGCCAGAGTCCAGAGGAGACGGACGCCGTCTTCCAGGTAGTCCGCTAGCACCTCGATGATGCTTACAGCTGAATACTAGATGAATTGTGCTTGTTTTGGCCTCTGAAATGACACAGTTTGTGTGTGTGTGTGTGTCCCTGTTTGTTCCCAGAGAGGTCTGCTGTCTGCAGTCGCAGCAGTTGCCATGGCGATTAAAGAGAGCTACCTGGATTGGTCGTACTCCACTGGAGGCTACAAGAAAGCGAGGAGGAACTTTACGAGGTAAAAACTAGATCCCCTTGCTCATGTTGTGATTTATTTAAATGACAGCAGTAAAAGAATGCAACATGAGTCTGCTGCAAAATACCGTCCAGCGAATGTCATGTGACGAAGCCGACCCGGAAAAGAAAAAACTTCTTTTTTTTTTCTCTCCTCCGGTAGCTTACAAGAAAACCGTCCCTTGTCCAAGGCCTTTTTCACCAGAATGATTGAGATCGAGAAGGAACAAGTACGTATAGCACCTCCGCCTGTATGTCGTCTTTAGGATTTAGGTGGAGAACAGATAATATTGACTCTAGTTTGAACCCTTTCTGAATGTTTCAGAAGACTTCAAACTCTGCCAAAATCAAAAAAATAAGGAAGGAAAATTGCGTGGGCAGATGGTGGACTTTGGTATTGTTTGGATTAGACAATCCCGAGCTGTGATCACACTCTTGTCTGTTCTTCCAGGAGACTCCACGGATGAGCAGTCTGAGAGACTACTATGAGAGAGCCCTGCAGGAGTTTGCTACCTCGGATGACGGTGAGCAGAGTTTGAATGCCAAACAAAAGGAAAAGCAGCATTAGTTGAAAATATTTATTCACAAGTATGGAGGAAAGCCTCTTTTCTTTTTTTTTTTTTTTTCTTCTTCTTTCGTTACCTTAAAATGTTTTCTGTTCTCCCCCCCCCCCCCCCCCCCCCCCTGAAAGATCTGTGGCTGCAGTACATCCAGGAGGAGCTGGGCCCCCTCGGACAGCCAGAGAACTGCAGCAAGATCCACTGGAGAGCCATGAAGTTCCTGGAGGGGCCGAGCGTGGAGAGCTTCACCTCCAAGTACACGCTGATGCAGACCGGACACTTATGAGGGGTCCCAAGGGGTTCAGAAACAGACGCCAGCAGTCAACATCTGGCCCCCCCAGTGCTGTGCCCATCCACAAATTGTTTCTTTGCTTTCAACTGGAAATGCCAGTATTGCAGTTTCTAACGTTCGCTGTCTATTAAGAAAAAAAACAAGTGTTTGGGGGGGGTAAAATGTCCTCGATTGAGCTGCCTCTGATATTTGCAGCTTTTGAGTACTTCTACAGCTGTAATTCACAACTTTCCATTTTTTCCCGTGCAGCCGTTGCTGCATTCGATACCAGACTGAGGTTGGTCACCCGTAGTGTCGTAAAGGGCGTCCACATTTATTTGGCGCTTTGAGAGGACACGTATTCGGCGCTCTTTTGCCGATATTAAAACAAGTCTTTCACTCTGAGGCGTTTCACTGTTGTGTTCCCTGTGAGACGGGGGCGTTACACGTGCACACAGGTTGTTTGTAATCCGAGCTCTGGGTTAGTTCTCAATGAGACACTACTTCTTTAAACAGTTTCTCAGAGTAGCTTAGTGCAGTTAATATAAGTTACGGCAACAAAAACAAATCTTTATCCTCAATTTTTTTTTATTTTACACATCGATCCACTTGTTGGGAGTCAGTACCAAGAGTCATACTGTACAACACGCTGCCTTAAAAAAAACATCCATAAATATCAAGCAGCAGTAGCACTCTGAGATAGTTAGACATCTCTGACACATTTCAATGGCCAGCAAAAAAATTAAAAGTTTTAAAATATATATATATATATATATATATATATATATATACACACACAATTATTATTTTTAAGGACACGTTAAGCCAGCTACATAAATGTATAAACTACGAGGTATAAAAGAGGTTTATTTAAAAAGCATTATACAAACTGATCCTGAAGTCTAAGAATATAAATAATACACCCATAAAATTCTTTTTCCAGTGTTTTCTTTCTCCTTGCAGTTGTCTGCCTCCACCAAACAGTCAATGAACAGTTTACATCCATATCTGTCAGAAATGTCATTCTATCCTGGGAGACATTTTGGGAAAATCATCACAATTGGCAGTTAAAACACGTTTTATTTTAGGTCACAGTAACCTTGACTTTTGACCACCAAACTAATCGGGTGTCGTGTTCACATGAATGGATGATTACATTTATAGTATATAAATATTATAATATAATATATTTATAGACCGTTGCGATATTAAAAAGTTCCTCTACACTCAAGATACTCGTTTCAGGGAAATCTGAAATCTGTCAGGCTTTGAGGAAAAACATTAGTGCGAACATGAAAACGACATTCAGAGCCTAAAAAAACAAAACAAAGTGCTTTAAAGGCAGAATTAGTTATGACAATGATCCCTTTAGCAAATTGGGGAATTACCAAAACCACATTTAATCAGCTTCGTCGTGTAAATGGAGTTTGAATATTATACAGTGTGAGTACTGGTGTGTTGATATATTAAGGAACTTGGACTATTGAAAAAGAAATGCAAATGACCAGCTTACTGCTGCTATAACGGTGCGTCTGCCAACGCTCTTTTTGTATCCAAACTGAGAAAATATGAAAATGTGTTAAGAACATGTTGAGAAAAAAAGTCCCCCCTCGTCTGTCCGGTCGGCGTTTCGGTTTTGCCTCAGAGCTTCTTGAAGAGGATGTAGGTGAAGAGGACCAACACGCCCGCAGACAGAAGTCCAATCGCACATTGGTGGACGGTGATGACGTCCTCCAGGGCGTGGATGCGCTCCTCCATGGCGTTGGTGTGGATGTAGTCATAGACGGAGGCCCCGATGCTCCACACCACCCATGCGGCATCCACCAACGCTTTCATGGTGGGAGAGACCATTGGGAGGGCCGCGGGCAGCCGGGCGCCAGCTGCTTACTGGCCCCACTGCCCTGCTCAGAGAGAGAGAGGGAGAGAAGAGGGTGACACATGGTGCAGGGAGGAGAGTGCCTTGTGTGGGCAGACTGATACAGCAGGCGCAGGTGCACGTCTACAAACACAAGCCGACCACTAAATCTTCCTCTGGTCAGAGTCATTTTAAAGTTGCCATTTGATTCAACCATACAGTATAATTATGGACAATTTTGGAATAAGAAAGAGGACGAAGTGTCCAGAGTCCACGGTCCCCTTTCATCAAACGTGATAAAGTGCCCTCGAAAGCAGTGGGTCAGGGGTCACAGGGGTCACAGGCATTTGGTTTCGCAAAAGACTTTTGCAGAATTTCGTCTGCAAATTTATATTGTTACGATCATTTCAGCCGACTTATAACATTGAATTGAATATGAAAGGCGAGCGTACACTCCGTTTGTTTAGGAAATAAAAAGAACAAGATGTGTTTTCAAAAGCAATACAAAAGTGTTTTACTGAACGTTGTTATTCTACAGGTCTTTACTTATTTCTTTACAATTTTTCTTTCTTTACAATTCAGAGTAAAAAAAGTTTAATGGTAGACTTGTTGCTTGCCATTGTTAAGTAATGCGAGATGTGTTTATGGACCTGCTTTAGCACCAGATGCAATAACTTTCAGTATGTTGATGCCTTGAAAACAAAAGGTCCTTTACTCGCTGACGTCATTGCAGTATCAATAAACTACGGATCACTGGTCTCGTGGTGTGACGTCATGGTCTCATGGGATCAGTGCACTCTGAAGGGAGACGAGGGCGCACACGGGCTTTATGTTGGACACCGAGACCAAACTGCGATGACGTCCATTGACGGACTCGAGACTCACCCACGGGTGTCAGACGATAGTGAGATGATGATGAAGATGATGATGCACATCCGTCCTGCTGTTGCGGGCGTGGTGGGGTGTGTTGTTTTTTGGGGGAAAGCCGGGTTTATTCCCGACTGTTAGAACATCGGACGCTGCTATTCGGCGTCAAGATCGCCGTCAGTCAAACACACCTCTTCCGGTCAACACCCTTATCAAATAAAGCGGAAAGGCGCTGACCTCGATTACCAGTCATCTTAGTTTCAGAAAGTTCCAAAGTTAAAGGAAATGTGCACGAGCGAATGGTACACGCTGCCGAAATACACCACGTGACAAGTGAAATTAGTTATTTAGAGAAGCAGCAAGCGAGTTATTTTATTCTTTAAATTAAACCGCCCAGTTTCCGGCGCTACGGTGCGCGTCTCTCTTCACGGAGCAGCTGACTGAAGAGCGTCACCACGGGCACTAAAAGTGGAGCGCGACCTCGAGAATAGAAAAGAATACAATAGAAACGAATAGAGAGTAAAACGTGAAGTATGACAATGAAGGAAGATTTTTTTTTAAAGAACAGTATTTTATTATAATAGAAAATAAAGCAAAACATGACATTAGTATAGAACGTCACATATGATAGTATCATAATAGAATATAGACACCTTAAAACCTGGGATGAAGCTGCTGATTACATCTACTGCAAATAATCCAGCTGTCATTAGTCCCCCTGATGTGCGGAGCGCTGCACGTGCTCACACTCAGTGATCTATAGAATAAAGAAATGAAAAGCATGTGATGAAGTGTGTCGTGGCGCGCCGCTGCCGCCAGGGGTCGCAGCGCGCTCACGTGTTGCCGGTTTCAGGGAGGTGGTAACGTGAGAGGTGTGATGAACCTGGGATGTTCGTCGCCGCCCGGTCGGCATCGATACAAAAGAGGGGAACACCTTCCAGAGCGCCGCAGACGCAGCCGCGGCCCGCGGTGGCGCATGTGGGACGAGTTGACACACCGCGAGAATGTGTGCACTTTACAGGCAAACACACGCACGCGCGCGCGCACTCGGACGTTACTCAGTGCAGCGCTCTTTGGCCGTTATTTTTTTTTATTGTTATTTTTTTAAAGTCCTCTGACAGGAGTATTGGAAATACTGGGGAGGGGGGCACACCGACGGAAACCTATAATTGGAGACGAGCCAGTGACGCGCTGAAAATAACCAAGTTACCACTTAGCGCCGGTCCATTTTGGGGAGGGCCCAGCACGAGGGCGCAGCTCCATATATCTGCTCCTTCCAGCTGTTTGGGAATATCCTGCTCGTGATATCGAGGCTGTGCAGCATGGCCAGTAACGACAGAGGGCTCCGTTTCCCCCCCCCCCTCCCGGCTGTCGCTTTCTGGATATTGGGTGAACTGGTTGGGTGTGCACGGGGATCTCTAGGTGTTTTATTATTTTTTTCTTTAAAGGGAGAGGGGGCGGGAGGAGTAGGGGGGGGGGGGGGGGGGGGGGAGAGAGAGACTGGCACAAGGCGCAACACTGTTGCGTCTGCATGTTGCGTTTTTCCCCCATCGGACAGAGGGGTAAAGATATAGGCCTAGGGGGGGCGGGGGGGTGGGGGGGGGGCTGTCCGACTTTTTACCCCCCCCGCCCCTCCCCAACCCCCAAAAGGATAATCTTGCTCAATCTGGGATGCGTGTCACACGGAGCGATCACATATCACCGGGGCGGCGGCGGAGCCGGAGCTGCCACTGGATGGACGCTCTAAGTTCCAACTTCGCTCGCGGTCTCCTCGGAGCAGCCGACGCTTTTTCACGCGAAGTCTCCCCGCGTGTCTCGCGGCGATGCCGACACCTGCGCGGCACGCCGACCGGGGCTCAGCATCACCTCCTTCAGCGGGTTCACTGGGTACGTATCGGCCAGATCGCAGGGTTCTTTTAACACCCCTCCTCCCCCTTCCTCCTTTTCGCATTCCTTCATCACTTCGCCTGGAAGTAAAAACGTGTGGTATAAAAAAAACACACTTGCAGGATCCAGTGGTGAACCTTTAGTAGCTGCCTCCACACTGAGTGATGGTGGTGGTGATGATGATGATGATGATGATAAGGGTGTGGGTCAGAGGCTGGGTCTTTGCGGGCAAGGTGAGTCCGACATTTGTTCAACTGGCCTACAAAGTCCCAGTTTCTGGCTCATGTGACCACCAAGTTACAGTTGATACAGCCTGCTGCATATTAAGAAAAAGCAATAGGGAACAGATGGGGAGTCTTTCGGAGAATATAAATAGTTTTCTTTATTGGAGCACAGGAGATAAAGTCTCACGATGAAGCCCGATAGTTCAGTCAACATACTGCTGACATGTAATAGGATCTAATATATTTTTTTGTGGGGGGATATTATGGCGATGCCATCGAGACAAAACGTAGGGTAAAGTAGGCTCCAACAAGGCCATCACAGAGTCACTAACAGTACCACAAAACCCAATGTTTAATAAGTAAGTAATATCGTACGACCACTACACAAAATTATTTCAATGTATGAGAACGGCTATAGGTGGTCCAACAAGAGGAAATATATATGTCAAATTAATTATCTAGTAGCTCAGAGGGGACGACCGGTGAATATCTTTGCTTAATAGTCAGTGAAAATCTTTTGTATTTGTCTTGAACTTTAACTTTGCAGCCTTGCGAAAGAGAAGCATGCTTCTTAAGCGAGTCAGAAGAGCAGAGGGCGTTTCTTGTTACATCGATGAACAACTTTCCCGTGCCCACTTCTCCAGAAAAAAGAAAAGAGAAAAAAAACTGGCCTCATTCTGCAGTGCAGTATTTGATTAATATTTTTTTAATCAAATCCTATTCTTTTATAGCCCAGTCAAAAATAGATTAGAAAAATGAGAAAAGCTCAATTCAAAGTGAAAATATACTTTATTGCATGTATCTCTCTTCAAAGAGCACAAACGAGTACAACTTAAGATTGGCTGCGTTACAAGCACCCTCCTTGAATTTTAGACTGGCAATTTAGTCCAAAATTGAACTATTTCGACGTAAACACACTGAAGGGAATACAAATCCCAGAGTGCCAAACTCCATTATGTTGAACAAGAGTGTCAAGTGGAAAAGAAGTTGTTTCAGAGGCCCGTTTCTATATCCGTCCTGACCCTAGCATGCCGTAGATGCCTCGCTAATGAATTTAGCATCCTGACACGAGATGCTTTATGTAATTAATAGAGCGCAGGGTCACCATGGCATCTCCATGCTGCAAGTGACACATAGGTAAGACATTTGCTGAAGCATGGGATTTTAATTTGAAAAAAAAACACGAGACCTCAGAGATTATTAAAACGCACCTAAAAACAGTCCTGTGAAGTGACACAGACTCCCTTCTGGGCGCCGCCGCGGTGAGTGGGAAGCGGTCACGTTAATCATTTACGTCAGTTTTATTTATTCAAAACTTAAGCGCCTGACCATACGTTATTTGCGGGCTGTTGATGTCAGCGGCAGGTCGTCCGTTTCTCCACGCCCGCTGTTACTTGTTACGTCTGCAAAGGAGTTGCTCGGGACTTTGTCCAACTCCTCAAGTTCTAATTCAATTATTTGCGATTGTTACGCACGTAGGAAACATTTCATCCGAGTAATCAGATGATATGAAATAAATCAACTAAAATAAAACAAAATATAGAGAATTAAAAGAGCCCAATGACATCATCCCTGGTTTCCCCTGCAGCGTGGCCCATTAAAGCTCTACGGCACCTTCGCAGAAAGCAGCTAAAACCCCTCGGGCCAAAAGCGCTCCATATATGCCGCAGGAGAGGACGAGCCAGTACGAGTACGAGAGCCGAGGGCCTAGTAAGGGAGGCCTGGTGGAATGAGCCTGCTTTGAATAAGCAGCATGGCTACGGGTGAGCTCTGGGAGAGTCACCAAGAGCGCTGATTAAAGTTGTGATATTAAACAGTGTGGGCTGCTCCCGCCTGCCAAGCCTCTCCCAGTGGCATTTCATATTGTTTAAAAAGGCCCAACCGGGCTCATCTCGCTACGTGCTGCGCAACGTTGCTTACATCTTTTTTTTCCACCAGGCTGTCTCATATTCTCTCCTCGCACCATTTGTTTGCAGGGTTGTAAACTTACTTTAAATAGAAGGTTTTTTTTTTCCTACAGGTTGTTCTGCGCTCTCGGTCACTGGGTTCGCTCAGCTCTCAGATTGGCCATTTGTTATTGTGAGCATCCTATAGAAAAGCTCTTCACCTTGTGTTTACCCTTTTACGTGAAAGGTGAGCTTCTTATGAACACGCGAGAGCTCCCCTTCTCTGAACTCATTCAACCCTCCAAAACGCCACTGAAAATCCCAATAAAACTCGGCCACTATAAATATACAATTCATAAATACTGTAAAGCGTGCTCGCTTTTCGTGAAAAATATAACCCGAACCGCCCCTAATGTTACTCTAAATTGTTGCGTTTCTTCAGCTGAGTGAACAGACACCAAAGCAATGCACCGAGCCAGCATAATGTTGTAGTTTGATCTAAAAAAATTTTGGAATGAGACGGAGAGAGAGATTAAGCTAGGGAGGGAGGGAGAGAGAAAAGGCAGCAAGAAAAGTGAGGGACTTTTAGGGGCAGCTGTGTTTTATTAACCCAGTCATAATGCCCCTAAAAATCCTTATTGCTCTTGCAATGGTCAACAAATCTCCTGTTTGCAACGTGCAGAGGTATCTGTGAGCGGGGATGCACACGACAACCTGTCGAGCTGGGGGGTGGGGGGGCACAGGTCAATGTATGCTGTATCTAGTGGCCACACGTGTCGCATTCAGAGAGCGTAGAAGCACTTATTGAATCACAGAGCACGTGGGGGGCTCCATCGAGCGAACAGTAACATTCCTCGTGAGTTTCCCAACACGATGTGGATCAGCACAACTCTATCCGAACCGCACGGGCTGAATGAGCAACGCACTAACAATACCAATGTTTCCCTTTTGGCAGACTTGTGAACTGCGGCTGTCATTGGGGTTCTGCCCAAGTCTTCGTAGTTTAACATGCAGACGGGGGAGTCGACGCTACTTGTCCTTCGGTATTTTGACTTTGCAATCAGGTGCCAAGGGACAGACAAAGATACTGACAGACAGTGAGAGAGAGAGAGAGAGAGAGAAAGAGGCTAGCAGCAATGACAGACTCACAGTATCAAGATACACAGTGCAGGCCGCTAAAGAGACAGGCGGGCAGATGGGCGCATGAAGACAGGGAAACAATGAGACATCTTGACAAGACGGCAGCGCCACAGAGAGATATGGGGAATGGCAACAAGGCAGACAGGAGAGGAAGAGAAAACAACAAAGGACACGCAGCGATACAGGCAAACCACACAAGATAGGGAGAGAGAGACAAGCAGGAGGGACTGGGATCCAGGTGTGGCGAGGTGGGCTGTCGCGCCGGGAGAGCGGGTGGTGTGGGGTAGAGCGCTCGATGTCGGTGAGTGAGTGAGTGAGTCATAGGGAGGTTATTCTGTCGAGTTTGGGGACGGCCGCCGCTGAAGAGAGGAAGGAGGAATCCTCCTCTCGTCGGGGGGACAGAGGCAGACAGACAAGGGAGTGAGGGAAAGTGTGGACGATGACTCAGGACCACATGGCGATGAAGGGAGGGAGGGAGGGAGGAATTACTCATCAGAGCATGTGGACTCTCATACGAATATCACAGGACTGACGGTGTGCTTCCCCTCACGGCTGCTACTCGGCCTCCACCCAGCCGCCGTCCCTGCCCGAGGCGCCGACACCTCGCTTTTACCAACCGAGGAACTGAGTGAGCCGGGGGTCAAATTATTTAGTTTTTCCTTTTTTCATTAAAGCCGATCCCTTCCAGTTTTAGCACCCCAGGGCGTCATGAGGCACAAACTGACTTTTTTTTTCTTTTTCTTCTTCCATCAAGCTCCTCCTCCACCCCCAAATGTCTCCGTCACCTGGCTTTCCGCAGCCTGCGCGTGACTGCCGAGTGCATGCTGAAGAATCAGCATCACTATCTGACAAAAGGCATTTGAATTTCAGCGGTGGCTGTGAGAGCCCTGCTGATAAACAAGGGTCATTCTGGGTGTGAGACAGAATCACAGGCCAAGCGGGCCAGGCTGCTACAGTTTTTATAAAAACCTGGCTCAGGTCCTGTTTTTAATCAAGACAGATAAGTATTATCGCGTGTAAATATTGAGGCATTCTGAAACAGTTTCACAGCGGTCCCCGTCTGCTTACGTTTGGGTTTTAAATTACAGCAAGTCGGTGCAGGCCTCTCTGCTCTTTCTCCGAATTAGGCAATACTGTCAAAATGTGTAATCAAAGGAACTGTTCAAAAGTATTGAAAATGGCTTCGTGAGCGTGCGCCTACAGTTCCCTGAGAACAGACATCTTAAGTCCAGCAGCTCCTTTTCTTCTCCGAAGCCGGGCGGACAAAACGGCCCTTTCATGGCTGCGTAGATCCATCTTCACGGTGATAAATGTGCCACTACAGCGAGCCTGTGGATGACAGAGTTGTCATGAGTGATGACAACACCGAGAATCATCAACGGGTGAAAGGGCTACAGGCCAGGCATGCACCATGGCTTCTCTTTATCTGCTCGAGACTCAGCAGCTGAAGCTGCAGATGTCCTTGAACGTGAGTGGTGGTGATTCAAGCTTTAAACCACAGCTCAGCGGTGGAGGGGCGGGGGGGACTGTATAAAAACACACATGCCGTCAGGTCTACTTTATGTGTGTGTCCTATACACCTGATTCTCCCAACTTTTTAAATGTTTGACATCTAAAAAGAAAAAAGAAAAAGATGTCACTAAGTACACCGCAGTGGCATGACTCAACAGGTGAAAGGAGTTCGCACCAGAAGACTAGTTCAGCCTCCCCCCCCTTTACCAGTGGCCAGGTTGCCTTCGGGGTGTGGGCTGACGGAGCTCCGACATCAGAAGAACCACTCAAATCCAGAGCAAACACTGCAGACAAAAGAGTGCAAGAAAAACTGGAGCAGAGCTTCCCTCTGTCGAGCAGCAGCCCGCTTCAAAAAGGAGAATGAACCCTCCTGAACTGCTTTTAGCCAATCAGCTTGTGCTCGCTTTGGTATGACTGCAGCAAATTATAGCGAGGAGGGCAATAAGCAATATATCAATATATCTGTGATGGTAATCTTGGTCTAGGTAATACCTTTAGCCAAAGGAATGTGAAGCTGTTTGACGTCCACTGCCTTTGTGGCTTGTTGAATTAGTTCTTTGGATTCATTCTTGTGATAAGTGTAAGTGTTTACAGAGTGGAGATTTAAGAATCACTTAATTAAAATGGGTTGCATTCACGTGAAATGAGTTGTTTCTTGATACTTTTACCCGATAGCTGTGTAGCTAACGGGATTAACAAAGCTAACGTTAGCTTTGTTAATCTGCATGTGGAATATGGGCTTAATAAAAAGCTGTTTGAAAATGTTGTTAATTGGGAAGAGTTTAATTTATTTAGTAATAATTACAAAATGTTATTCGACACAGCCTGCCTAGCATAAGCAGCCTGTTAGCACAGCAGCTGCTTCGGTGCTCCGCCTGTGTCCGCGTTCAGGGACAGTACTGAGTGTAGGTCGCCTGCGTTTGGCTCGGGGTCGGCGATACACTCAGCTGTGTTATCACTCAGCTGTGTATCGCCCCTTAAGAGTAGTGAGTGAGGAGTCAGTCGATGGCGATAAAAAGGTGTTTCCAGAAAGAGTACGTCACTGCAAACACGAGGGGTCCTCGACTACGCAGCAATAACTGGCCGCCCAAAATAATATGTTGTTTGCTGCGGCGGGATGCGGAATGAGCCGTGGACAGACACCGCGGCCCAGGAGGGCATAATAATGAGGCTGCACTAAAAAGGTTAAAGACGTCACACAAGACTACAGGTGTAGAAGGTGTGCCTCTGTCGAAATGAGCTCGCTCGACTTGGGGATCAGCACTGTGTGCACACCAATGTGTACTCACACTGCCAGACACTTTAACCCTCGACCTCTCCTCAAAGCTGTTTGCTTTTCATATGGAACGTCAAACTCCTCGCGGCTATGGACCTTTTCCGCGGCGGCCTGCGTTCAGATCAGTTGGTAGCCGGGCCTCATCTCCCAAAACTGTTTGTCTTTGTGATTAGGTTTGTATGGTGTGAGTTTGTGCAATAGTGTGAGCAGAGACAGTTGAGAAAATGCTCCACTTAGTTTGAGTTCGCCCCGACATAGTTTTTGAAAAGTCATTCCTCCTCATATCACCTGGAAACCACAAACTGGGCCACGTCGGGTTTCCAGTTGTTTTCTGTCTATTCGGGGTCAACGATGCATGCTGGCAGACCTCTTTGCATTCTCGGCAGGAGCGATTGGCAGACGTCTGCTCGATGCCGCAGCTATGCGGTCACGCCGTCGTGCGGCGTCAGCAAGTGCGTGGTCACGTGCGCGTGTGCACGGGGGGTGAGGAAGAGCAGGTGTTTGCTTTGGCAGCGGGTAAAAAGTTGCCAAAGAAGCGGTTTAACTGCACACAGTCACCAAACAAACCTGCGGCGGTGAACGTCTGATCCGTCACAGTGGAAACGGTTGCCATTTTACTTTCCCTGCGTCCTCCTCCTTCACAACTCCTTTTAGAGCTAAGAGGGCTAATGCCGAGCCCGTTTCAGTGTGGTGTTTCTTTTAAAATAAAAAACTTTAAAGCGCCGGTCCTTTGTGACATTTGCAGCAAACAAGAGGGTGAAGTAAACATTTGCAGCTAATTGGGGGCACGACAGAGCCTCATGGCTGCTCTGATCTTTTCTTCTCCTCGCTGTGGCTCTCTTGAAGTCCCATCGACTGGCTCGAGCCAACATCCTCCCCGTCCAGAGGGCCGTCCTCTGTGCCAAGCTTGGCTCGGGAGATTTTATTGAATTTTTTTCAAAAAGGGAAAACCCAACTTCCCCAAAAACCTTTCATTACAGAGAAGAGGTTTTCCGCTTCTATCAAAAGCTGTCAATGGAACTTATTCAAGGCGCGTCATTTTCTTTGGGTTGGGAGGGGGGGGGGGGGGGGGGGGGGGGGGGCGTTGGCAAAATCATCGGTCATGGGGCAACGTGATTCAGCCACAGTTGGTTTTCAGAAGAAGAAAGGGCGATTGTGCGGACGTGTGCATGTGTTTTTATATTGTGTTGTATGCAAGTACTGTGGCTCTGCAGAGCACACGTGCAGCTGGTCTGTGGAACATCAGCATCTGCATCGCTTTTCTAACTGTAACCTTTGCAACTGATGTGGCCATGAGTAAGTTGCCTGTGTGTGTGTCTGTCTGTCTGTCTGTCTGTCTGTGTGACCGACCTTGAGCCCGGTAATGCGCCTTCTTGGAACTTGACTCTCATTCCTCGTGGAGAACGAGGAGAATGTATTTTACATCTGCATCCCAAATATTCACATACAGATTAATGAATCTCCATACTTGGGTTGACAGCGTTTTATTTTTCTTCCTTTACGACCTCGTGTTTTCTTGTTATACTTGGCTACTTGTGCCTTGACTCGTCCCCTCTGCACACAGCAGTGTGGACGTGGGAATGTAAACATGATGTACGGACAGACAGTATGACTATACGCAGGAACAGTGTGTACACATGTGTGTTATGTCGGATGTCATGTCGCCACTTTTGACGATGGTACATGTTTGTATATGTGGACAGTACCGACAGCGTTGCTGCTTCCAGCCTTTCTTTCTACAAAGAGTTTTAACCTTTCACGATGGCCAGAAGGGTTCATTTAATTTCATCTTAAATGTAATACATTACAGTAAACCTTGCACTTGATCTTTTTCTGTCTAAAGTGAATTTTAGACAGAAAGAGGTTTGCTCATTTGTAAATAATACGCAGGTCATTTTTTTATTTATAGGGCCGTGTATCTGCAACTGCAAATATTTCAGAACAAAAGCCTGGTGTTATGAAGGAATCCTGTACACAGAACGACTCTGTAGAGATCCCTCTCAGGTTAATATGTAGTATATGACACTACCGCGAGCAGCCTGTTAGCGTAGCTTAGCATGAAGACTGGAAACAGCTAGCCTGGCTCTGCCCAAAGGGGACAAAACCCACGACCAGCACCTCTAGAGCTCAGTAACAAACACTGTTCCACTTTCTTTGAAGCACACCGAGGCCGTTCAGTGCAACAGCAGCACTACGAGTTGCACTTATGCTCATCTGTTCGGATTCTGACCACCTGCATCACGGCCTGAGCTCTCATTCCCTCCGGTTGCTCGCATGTGACGACATTCGAAACTCCCCGTGCACTTCATTGTCAAACGGCCCTTTGGCTTTATCAAGCAAGAGAGCCCTCATCTTGCCAGCAGAGCCTTAGCAACAGCTACAGTCTTCTTTATAAATCAACTTGTTATACAGGAACGTCTGCATGATAGAATAAACACTCCCCCTTTCCCCAAGGCTGAATGGGAGGATGGGGGTCAGAGGGTGATGGAGGTTTGGAGGATAAACTCTGCTCAACTTTGGCAGTCCCCATCCCTCCATCGTCCCCCTGCACCCACCCATCCCTCCATCGTCCCCCCTGCACCCACCCATCCCTCCATCGTCCCCCCTGCACCCACCCATCCCTCCATCGTCCCCCCTGCACCCACCCATCCCTCCATTATCCCCTCTGCACCCACCTGCTCCAATACGTGTTGCAAAGCAGTCAAAGTCTCCAAAGAGAACCTGAGCGACTAACACAAATGTAATTCCCAGTGACCGCCCTTTCTCACGTAAAATAATCCGGTCTAATAGAGGCGCGGCTAGAAAAGAAAATCTAATCGAACTGAACCAATTTAATTAAAAAAATAGTCCCAGAGGATTTTCTTTCCCCTGAAGTTGGGCTTCTCAAGCCGTGCTTACTTTGAGACTGGGCATCATCCTCAACAAGCGCACTGACATCCAATAATAATCCAAGCCATTTGTAACATGATACCTGAAACTAACCCCTTTATTAATGCAGGCAGTTGAGTCGCACTTGAATTTATATCTAAATTAAATCAGATATAGCATTGCTGCATGCCAAGTGCAACGCAACTATATATATATATATATATATATATATATATATATATATATATATATATATATAGTAATAGTTTAATCCTATCATACATGTGAGACACAAGACACCAGCTGACCCATGTGACCACCATTTATACTTTTATTGGGAGTTCATACATAGTGTTGTATTACCAGTGAGCTCTTTCCTGCTCTCTTATATAAACCTTTTTTCTGACATTTCTTTTTTAAACACAATCTCATTTTACTGCTATTGATAGTCGCCCCGGATTCACTCATTTTCTGGCTGCAAAGATCACAAAAGTATCTTTGCAAGATCTCGGTGAGACCAAAACCAGCAAGAGCTGTGCTGTTGCCCGCTGAGGTGTGAACCGGCATGCCGGGCGGCGTCCACCTCGTCAGCAGTCAGATGAACATGGGGAGAATGCAAAGCTCTGGGCTCGTTTACGTGAAGAGCAGCGGACACGTTACCAGTGTGCCGTTTCTCGCAGCTGGAGAAATTATCGAAGATCGCTAGCTGTGGGAATAAATAATGGGTCGTTGGACTCAATATAATATGACGCTCCACCCATTACTACCAAGTCAACGGAGACAGGCCTCTGATTACCCTGATGTACTTCATTTAGATTGGGGAGAACCCGAAACAGCAACTCAGGCAACATGGGCCACTTCTAAAGCGACCCCCCCCCCCCCCCTCTCAGTCCGATAGCTCATGTTGAAGACAATTTGGTAGGCAAGCATCCCATTTGTATGCTGGATGCTAATCTAGAAGCAAACAGCATTTTATTCGCACCGTGTTGCGTTAAGACGACTTATTTGGGTGCACTTTGTCACGCTGCCAAAGATACTGGCGCCTTCAGTGTCATTATGGGACTCTTTTCAACGTCAACGTGATCCACTTTGGTTGTCAAAGCAAGTGGGGGTTGTTTGCAAAACTCTGGCAGGCAAATGAGACCCTCTTCAGCTGGTGAGCGCCGTGTTAACGGCCTTGTTCTTTGTGGCGCCTGCATGGCTCGGGCACAGAGGGATGCGTTGTGTTGCAGATGATCAAGAAAATCAAGCGGTCACAGTGCAGAGTTCCTGGAAGTTGACTGCATGAGCGAGGTCCTCTTTATCTCTCACCTCCTTTCATTTCTTTTTGCTCCCCTCATTGGCAACTTTTACACAGGGACGCATCGGAGTGGGAGCACATTAGAAGACGTGTGTTTAATGAGTGTAAAAAAATGGCTTCTTGTTTTAGCAACTTAGCTCTGCCTCCTGATCGGAAAGTCGAGGCGCTTAATTAAGTTGTCCGTTAAAAAAAAAAGAAAGAAGATATTTGTTGTTTTTGACGGTCACGTCTTGCGAGTGGGATGTGCAGTGCTGGGAAAGTAAAAGAAGTAAGGACTGGTTTTGTACTGTCAGATTTACAGCCATGGGGTCACCAGTTGAAGCGGCGCTGGAGCAGAGTGGTGCAGAGCTCTCCTTCCTCCTCTTCCTGGCCTCCTTCGCCTCCCACCCGATTCCTTTCCTCTCCGTTACAGTGTGTGGGTCACTCCGCCATTGTGTGTTAAATAAGTTCTTCTTTTTCCAGTGAGTGCATGGAAAGAACCATGCACTCAAACCTGTGCCTGTAACCGAGAGGAGCGACGCGGCGGAACAATGCGGCATTTCTATTTCTATTAAATTTTATTCATTTATTTTGCAGGGACAATGCAAACTAATCAAGTGAGCCAGAGTTAGCAAATTTACATCTGCTGTCCCTGGCCAGATGTTTGTAAGGCAGCCTAAAATAACAAAATCTCAAAATAAAATGGAAATAAAATACATAGACAAACTGACAACACATAAACAAAACCAATATACAGCAAAAAGAAAGGGTACAACAATAGACCAGAGACATAACGGGCTGCAGCAGAAGGTCGCGCTCACGACGTAAACCCACGCAGGTGTTGCATCAAAATGGACCCGAGAGTCGCTGCCTTGATTCATTAACCGGCGAGACATACCACATTGCACCTTCTTCTCTGCAACTTGTCATCGCAACGCTCATGCAACCCATTCACACAGCGACATGAACTTTGTGGGGCTCTTGCTCTTTTCACATCTGTTATCTGTGTGCATCCACGTGTGTGTGTGTGTGTGTGTGTGTGTGTGTGTGTGTGTGTGTCTTTGCATGAAAAGCCTCAGCACTATGGCATCATTCGTAATATGGAATCCATACGGCGCCCTTGGTTTTGAGGGATTTGCCCATGGGGCTCCTGAAGTACATTTGGCAATTTGAGGGGGAAAGCAGCGGCGATTGCAATGTTATAATTAAATAGCAAATAACTACGATTGTTGAACAATTATTGCAACTGAATTTGAAATAGACAGTATATGATGTTCTCTTCCTGGAAAAGGAAACCGTGGAAACAAGGCAACATTTCTGTCTTTTTCTCAGCGAGGCTGTAACAAAACGTGTGTGTGTGTGTGCGCGTGTGTGTGTCTTCCCACTAGTTTACCTGCGCAGCCCTCATGAGGTCGAGGCAAGCTCGGTCCGAGCAGGAAGGCAGGATGTTTTTGATGAGGCAGTGGGCTTAATTTAGGACCACGCGTTTTCAGCATCCGTCGCCTAAGTCCTGACGATGTCAACACACAGGGCAGCAGGCGTTTGTGTTTGTGTGTGTGTGTGTTTATCCTGGCAGACGGGTTAAATGTTCACGACGCATACACTGACACTTGCTAAAAGGACTCTCGTATGTGAAGACATGGCCATCCTCCTTTTGAGAAGTTGAACAATAATAACTGCAGCTATACGACTGACTATTGTGATATGCTGTCTCTTTGATTTCACTATGATGTATTAATACTGGCGATTAAAAAGTAAATTGCCAGTATTTAACCCTGCCAAACAACCAAAATCTTGATGTCTCCCTCTGAAAGAATTGGCGTAGCTTCAGCTCCTGCTTGGCCGTAAAATAACCAAACAGGCGTCCTCGTTGCCAGCAAACCAGCGAAAAGCAGAAGACCAATGCCAGCAACCTCTGCCAAAGACTTCAGTTCGCACCCAGTGTTCTCGTACGGGTACAGAAGAGAAATGTTCTGCCTACTTCTTTGAATCAGACTGTTCTTTTCTGTTTTTTTGCCTACATGAAAAAAATGTGTTTTATTCATAAGGCTAGAATAAGAGCAAACCCTGTTGTGAATCAATGTAAGCCCTTTTTCTGAGCCTGAGGCCTATTTGATGAGCACACGCACACATGCTGAAAAGGAGCAATGCGTGTGTTTTTAAATGTTCTCATTTTCTTTTAAACAGCCAGTATAAGAGAACCCCGTGACGCTCTGACCCGAGCCTGCCACCGCGCTAATGTGGCATTGAGCGAACGGGCTCCGACTCGCAGAGAGAGCCCAGAGAAGAGGGCGTGTGGTCGTCACGCATCCGGAAGGAATGGAAAGAACGGAGGACCACACAGTGGCGTGGTCAGATCGGGTTGTCGGGAGGCCATATTTAAAAAGTGGGTCAGAGTCCGCACCCCTAACCTCTCTCTCTCTCTCTTTTCTTCCTCGCCACACAACTTCTTCCCCTCAACAAACTCCACACTTCCACGTCTGTATTTCATGCTCGCCGTTCTTTTTCCTCCTTACGCTGCTTGGCATGTGCAGCCCGAGGCCTCCACGGCGGCAGCAGCTTTTTCCTTCAAGTATCTTCAGATTAAAGGGAACCGTCACTACGGGGTGAACTTTCTGACTAATAGACATCACCATGAAACCTCTCCAGTTTTATTAATAACATAAAAGATACTTTTTTTCTTCTTCTTTCGATTCTAAGTTTCCGGGAAATTTTATTTTGGAATATGAAAACCCGTAGATTTCCTACAGAATATTTTCATATATTCGCGGAACAGAAATGTGAACCAGGTTCATAAAGATAGTTTCATTTTGTTGACATATTTAGAGTCGAAAGGTTTTTACGGAGGGAGTTTTGGATAAATCAGAAAATTAAAAAAACACCCATAAAAAAGAAAAGTAGTTTTGTTTTTAGGAATAGAATACATCAGGCTATGAATAATATATGAACAAACCCCTCAGTAAAGACCTTCAGAATATAGAGAGGAATACAACTGGAAGGTGTGGTGGATGTGAAGTGAAGATTTATGGCTCTGAGGAAAAACTCATTTTGAGGAAACAGCCTTTAAAAGATAAAATATCATTTAATTAAACTAATGGATATCACCATGACACTTTCCTCAGTTCATTACTTAGACGAAGACTAGTTTCATGAAATGTTATCCCTAAATATGCGAATGAGTTATTATCTCGTGCTAAACTTTGGAGAATTCAGGAGGAATCTACAGACGCAAATAGACAAAGTAGTAAAATACAAAATACCTAATGTATATTTTAGGTGCTTTCTTTCCATCCATTAGCACCCGCTTCTCCGGGGTCGGGTCGCGGTGGCAGCAGGTTCAGCAGGCCGACCCAGGCTTCCCTCTCACCCGCAGCACTTTCCAGCTCATTCTGGGGGATCCCGAGGCGTTCCAAGGCCAGCCGGGAGATATAATCCCTCCAGCGTGTCCTCGGTCTTCCCCGGGGCCTCCTACCAGTTGGACGTGCCCGGAAAACCTCTAATGGGAGGCGTCCGGGAGGCATCCTGACTAGATGCCCGAACCACCTCAGCTGACTCCTTTGGACACGAAGGAGCAGCGACTCAACTCCAAGCTCCCCCCTGATGTCCGAGCTCCTTACCCTATCTCTAAGGCTGAGCCCGGCCACCCTACGGAGGAAGCTCATTTCCGCCGCTTGTATCCGAGATCTCGTTCTTTCGGTCACGACCCAGAGTTCGTGACCATAGGTGAGGGTTGGAACGTAGACCGACCAGTAAATGGAGAGCTTTCCACTAGACTGAAAGAAGACATGTTATGGAAGCAAAATAGCCCAAAATTGAATAATTGACCACGGCATGAAAACAATATATTTGCCTGTAGCGTTTTGCCTTCAGAGAGTATTAGATGGATAATTGAATAAAAAAGCATCTGAAAATGTAGTAATCTAAAAAATACAACCGTAGATTTTTAACTATGGCTCTTCTCCCAAAAGGAATGAAGAAATTTGAGGCGGGTTTAAGGAACAGCCATATGATTCATATGCGGGTCCAGTGGCAGCCGGATGAGTTACGAGTTGTTACAATAAGCCTATTCAGTTCATAACGGACAAAGAATAAATAAAGTGCAGATGTTGCTGCACAGGGCTTAAAAATGCTGGTACTTTGATAATATGGTAAACCAATCAAGACTAAACAAATGAGCAAAGTGCCGTAATCAGCAGCGTTTTTTCAGAAATGCTCAAACATTTTGGGAATTCGTCTCGATTGGCTTGAAAAGATGACGTCAGTTTTATCTCAGAGCAGCTACACGCCGCACAGTCGCTGGTCCCCATTGGTTTGTAAAGAGCTCCAACGCGCCAGTCAACGGCTGGTTAAAACACATTGCCTTTGTTTTAATGCACGCGTTATTAAAAAACATTAAATACTTTATAAAGGAGACCAAATAAATGCATGCAGGCGGAGTTAACAGTCTTTTACCTCTCATCGGTTGAACAAACGGGAATCTTTCATTGTAGATTCAATGTTTTAAGTCACAAACATTTAGGCTCCCTCATGAGGCTCAAAAGTACCCAAGATAGAAACGTTAAATAAAAGCTCATTTATTTGGCGACCCTAATAAAAGCCCTTTGGGGAAGCCTGCTTTAAAGTTGTCGGTCAGATAGTCGGCGCATGCTTTTGGGATGCACTGCAGCTCGGAAACTGTTAAAGAGCCAGAGATGGAGTACGAGTTAAGGTTTAGGAGGTGCCACACTGACGCTCATTCTCTGAGGCAGACCTGCAGCAGCGCCCTGGCTGCCATTCATCACGGGGAAAATGGCAACCGGCGTACAAATCGGCCCGACGCAAAGCGGAGCGAACATGGCTGCCAACAATAAGACACGATGACATTGTCCCGTTTTCCACGCTGGAGGGCCTCCCGGTGAGGCGTTTCTTTTCGACTGCCTCGAGTGTGGCGCGGAGTCTGGGCCGCAACCGGTGGCGGTGGAGCCTTCTGCCTCGCTGCTCTTGAGCCTCGCTGCTCTTGAGCCTCGCTGAGACCTGCCAGACCCCCGGCTTCCCCTGCCAGGAGCCTCGGCTCGCAGTCAGAGTGAGTTACAACCCGTGCGGCTGACGCGCACCTTGCTAATCCCGAAACACACACACACACACACACACACAGGCGCCGGCTTAAGCGTGTAAATGCAGGCGCACATTCAAATGTATGCACACACATGCTCACGTGTACTGATCCCACATCAACAGCAGGCACAGCCCTGTTGGGCCAGTTAATGCACAAGGAAGGCCACTGCATTGCACACGCTACTGATACATATAGATAGGGAACATGCAAACAAAGCAAACGTGCGCCCGGCCTGCACACATGCAGTAAAGTGAGCATGACCTCGTACGGGCGCTCTCTGGCAGGGTCAGTTTAAGGTCAAGGTCTGGCTCCTGCTGCTGCTGGATTGATCTGTCTGGGTAAACATGCCGGGTGAGAATAGGCATGTTGTCTGTATTAAAGGCTTAGCAGGAGGTGTGTGTGTGTGTGTGCCTGTGTGTGTGTGCCGTGTGGCATGGAGCCCTGTGCAGATGTGTCAGTATGTGCTTCTAAATCTTTTTTTGTCTCCATCCCGTCTCAGGATGATGAGACGAAGCAAGGGCTGTAAGTTTAGAGAAGGGGATCAATTCCACGAGCTTCAGGTTTGCTGCCAATGATTCTGATTTGTTTTCTTTTTAAGCCAATGCATCGTCTGTCCTTCACAATGAAAAAGTCTTAAATGATTCATACAGGGTGATTTCCATGTTTGTATTGTACAACAGTTTACACTGTTTTCTTACCAGTTGAAAACAAAAAAAGTATTCCACGGCGTCACGTCCCTACAAATTAATTCAATTTTAAAAAACAAGGCGGTGCATCAAGGGCGTTTTTTCGCTCACATAAAGTTTGTTTGTGCCTCCCAATCATACAGTATTTACTAGGGAGAATGAATTGTATTGTACAATGACATGAAGAAAAAGTCCCCAAAGGCTTTATCAACATCACCAACAACGTGACTAAACCTTGTTTTTCCCAATCTCCTCAACTTTCGAAACCAACTCTTTTCAACCAATTCGCTTTCCCAACGCACACAAGTGCCAAATGTAGTACAGTTGCATTTGTTTTAAAGCTAGGGGAAGGTTGTTGTCATGGTGAGGGCATGGTTAAATTTGGGCAACTAAAAACACTTTCTTAAAAGGCAAAATCCATAGATTGTACATATTAAAGTATATTTACAAGTGTTGCTGAAAAATAAAAAACTGTAATAGGTAATAGGTGCCAGGTTTTTTTGTCAAGTTTAAATTGAATATCGCAAAGATCCGCATAGGGTCCATAAAGATGCGCCGACTGTACGCACATGTGTGGAGTTTACGAGGGTTTTTAGAGACACAACTGGAGGAAGGAACCCGAACACACCGGTTTTATTGTCCTGCTTTCAATTATAGAATTGTTGTAGTTTATAAACGGAGCTGCATCTGCAGGAAGTGTTATAGTGTGTGTGCGTGTGTGCATGGGTAGCTATAGAGCTTGTGTCTACAGTAAACTCAGGAATGTTCATGCTGTCCAGAGTTTAACGGAACGAGTCGTGGGTGTGGAGCGAGAGTCCCCCGGAGCAGCGCTCAGGTCTTGAAAGTCCTACAAAAGCTTTGACCCCACGCACAGAGACGCACGCACATGCTTTCATACTTACGCTGGGCGGCCGTGACAAACGCGGAGAGGAAGGGAAGGCGAGGATGTGGACCGAAACAAACAGTACGCCCCTCTCTCACACGGGGACGAGCACAAAATGTACCCGTGCCTCCGCTCCCCTCGGGCTCCAACCCAACGCACACATACGCGGCCCGAAAACACATCCCCGTTGTCTGAGCGCATGACTTAAATCAGGTGCGGTGCATGACCTCTTCATCGGACAAAAGCGGCCCACAGAAAGAACGCGGAGGAGGGGCGGGGGTTGGGCTGCGCCTCCCCTGTTTGTCCTCTCCCGTCGGCAGTCATGAGGTCTCCATCCCGTTCGCCACGCCGTGTCTCGTGGTTCAAAGACCAGAACATGTTGGCGACGTGTTGTCGATAATCAGCTGCTTAGCCTGAGGGGAGTGGCAAGGGGGCGGGGCGGTTGGGGACCTCTTTTTAAGGCGTGATTTGCAAGAATGGCCCGTGATGCGGCCTTATGACCTCTTTTTCAGCATCTCCCTGATATGAGTTTGTATCATTTAGCCTTCATAACAAGATAATATCTGTATGTTGGTATATAATAAGTTCCATGTCTCATCCTCCAGGGATCTCAACAGCTTCCCACCAGCTCTGACGCTTTCCCAGAAACTTCTGCAAAACGTTTTGCAGCCCAACAGAGCTGATATCATATATTTTTATGTTGCATGGTAGGTTTCATAGGCAGGTCGTTAAAATGCTTCTGACGGTGTTAAAATGCCTAATAAAACAAATGGTCCCACAACCCTGGGCAAGGAAGCCGGGATGAGGGTTATTAAAGTTTACTACCGAACATCCTCCCCCAATGTTCCCTCTTTGATTTGGGTGCGATCGCTGAAACAGGTTAGCAAAGTGTAACCAAACGGGTGAAATCAAAATTGAGCAAAAATGTGTGTGCGTGTAGCATCACAAGGTCAGATCATTCAGAGGCAGCCCCCCCCAGGCAGCTGACCACAGGCCTTTAAATCAAAGTAGTGTTCACTAACACAAGGTTATTGGGTTCATCATGAAAAAGGGACGGTTGTCTGCTGATGGCTGCTTGAAAATCAGGCAAAAAGGGGCCTCGAATCGCGGGCCCATGTGTGACCGTGGCTGATTGGGGAGGGAACAGACGCAAAGATGGCCGCCCCTAACGAGTGGCCACTTCCTCCCGGAGGTAATGACTGTGCAAGTTGAGTTAACTGAGGTCTGTAATGAGTTGTGTTCTCTTATTGTGTGTACTGGGTTGAATAAAGAGTCTGTTCAAAACTATACGAGCTGTGTTGTCATTTTTGCGTCTTACTTTATATTCAGAACTTCGTAACAGAATAGAAAATGTGAGAATTATTAATATTATGTCCATGACTTTATTTTGAAGGAGCAAACATTACTTAAACTTGAGTAAATGTTGGGGACTACTTTGATTGATGCGTTTTTAACAGTTTTAGGACGGAGTGAGAGAGGAATGAACAGACAATACCTGAGAGAAGGATGTGTCAATTAATGGTTAGTGTTGTTCTACACATATGATTTGTTGACGAGTACGAATCTAGAATATCTCCAGGACAGCTCTGAAAATCCTTCCAAAACAAAGCACACAGCTCATTTGTGTGAATTCTACTTGTTGTCTTCTTGACTTGCTGCGCATGATAACAGCTTGTTATTACATACTGCTCCTAATGAAGAAAGGAAGACAACAAGTATGATTCATTAATTTTCTTGAGTGCGAGTCACATGCAGCCACACACAATATATTTCCATTCAGAACAGTATAACACATATTTGAGGTAGAATACATTTTAAAAAGTAGTTGGGGCATTAATCTTCATGCAAAGTGGCCGCTAAAGACACAGTCCCCTGAACTCAGCACACGCGCACGCACGCACGCACGCACGCACGCACGCACGCACGCACACACACACACACACACACACACACACACACACACACACACACACACACACACACACACACACACACACACACACACACACACACACACACACACACACACACACACACACACACACACACACACACACACAGTGTGTTTGATAAGCTGGGTCATTGCTTTGTGTGTTTCTGTGGTATGTCACACATTGCTGTTTGCAAGCGAGACACTTTCTTTCCTTCAGACAAACTGTAACTGTAAGATGTTGTTGTTGGTTCGGTACCTGGTGTGAGTTGATATCAACGTTATTCACGTCTAAAGAATCTGTGGCGAGCGTGAGGCACAGTTTGGCAAAAAACGAAAAATTCCTTCAAATCCCTCAAACTAATTATTAACTGCTACAAAGTAAATTGCAAACTGCTTGGTAATGTCACATGAAGCCAAGTTTGGATAAAAATAGAGAGCTGATGTAGATATCTTTCTCATATTAATCTTGACTCAAGTCTTATCAAACCTTATGAAACCCAAAGCGCTTTGGGGAAAACACTGATCTCATGAGGTAAAAAAAACAAGCGGTGATGCGCCCCGCCCAAAGACCGGCATCGTGGGACCTGTCCATAAAGCCCACAAGCCCACGAGCCCGAGCCCGGAGCTGCACCAGGAGGCCCGGTCGCACGGACTTACGCTCCACACCCTGGAGCTGCGTCGGAGGAACGGCCTCCGCGGACCGCCGGGACCAGTCAAGCATTCGCAAACGTGAGGACACGGCTCCCCCGCGCAGACTAACGCGGATTAAAACGCCAAAGAAGGCGCAAAGCCGTAAAAAAACTCACGCCGACCAACTTCGAACAAAAGCCCCCTCGCATCCTACACTCCATAAACACCTGCTGTTAACAATCACTAAACGTGGTCGCAAAAGGCCGCAGTTAACCCGTGTGTGTTTATCTACGGCAAAAACACACAGCTGTCAGCGTCCAGTGTAGCTAGTGAACAATGCTGGCAGCTCCACACCTCCAGCACAAGGGACACATTAAGAGAAATAGGAGGAGTAACTGGCCCACTCACTCTCCAGACCAGTCTCTAGTGTGTGTGTGTGTGTGTGTGTGTGCTAAATGTAAAATGTCCTCATCCTTAAGTGCAGGATGAAACTCTTACAGCAGTCACAATGATTACAACATGCCTGCAAAGTCTCAACGTAAAAGTGCAAAATGAACTAACGCAGGAGTGTAATGAGATCCATTCAAAGCCAAGACTTTGAATTCACATTGACTTTTAACGAAGGCTGCACATGAATCAAGAGCTCGAGAGCTTCTCAGGGAAATGTTGCACTCTGTTCCAGTTTGGTACTTATCTCCGATTTAGGCCACTTGAGAGCTGTTAGCATACGCGCCTATTGGTGGATTCAACTCGCAGAGTTAATCCTAAAAAGCCATCGAGCACGATGACTCATCGTGCCTTTGACCGCGACACGTTTCCTTACTTGCATTAGTCAAGTCCCACAGAGGGAGATGATGTTTCAGATGCAAATATAGAGAGCGAGATGCCGCGCTCCTTTGCTGGCGTGCCCCGTTGCCCAACCCGCTGATCAGGCTCTTTCCCCCAAAGGGCTCCGAATGCATGTTTCACTAGGGGCCGTTTCTGTGTGGCAGGTGGTTTGTCTGCCAACCGCCTCGAGCTAATGCAATACACGTTTGTCGGAAAAAGAAAGATCTAATAAGCCTCTATCAAACATGTACAAACTGCACGTGCAAGTTTGTGCAAATCACCACAAAAAGAAAAAGAAAAAAGAGAGAGAGAGAGAGCAGGGAGCAGAAACACCCTATCTTGGGTATCTAGCAAAGATATCAATAACTATGGGGGGGGGGGGGGGGGGGGGGGTGCTGCTGAACTGACATCGAGTAGTTGCCAGAGAGCGTCTGCCTGGGTTTTGCAAGAGTATGAAATCTCCAATTTCAACAGCAATCCCTAAAGCCTACAGAGACACATGACCCCAGCACCGCACTTGGTCACTGCTATGGTTGGCTGTGAACACACACACACACACACACACACACACACACTCCGCTCCCTCTTTGTGACCCCTCTCCCTCTTTTTTTTTCTCTCTCTCTCTGATGGCCATCGCAAGTAGCAGACGGTTTTGCCATCCCTCTCCCAAAATAGCCACCCGTTAGCACAGCCAGGTCAGATGGTTTTGAAACATCCATGGCAAAACGGTGCTGGAGTGGAGGGGACAACAAGTGCGTGACCGACCTGTAGGAGAGCTCCGGTCACGTATGGGCCCTCGAGTTGGGGGGGGGGGGGGGGGGGGGGGGGGGTTCTTTCACACTTTGGTGACAATGAGTGCCGGGGGAACAAAAGGAGGGGTGTGGTAGAAAAATGGGTGATGAGCGCACAAATGGGATTGTGTGTATCCAAGCTGCAGGTCCGGGGGGGCGTCGTAGCTTTTTTAACGTAGGGATAAAGAGAGACGAAAGTCGTGACGCCACGTAAGCCTCTGTTTCACTGGCTTCTGTCTCAGCGTGATCCTTCTTTGATTATTTATTTCCCTTCAAAATGAAGCATGTTTTCTTGGGGTTTTACTTTCCAGACGACACACAGAAATTGACTCGCCACTTTTAACGACTCGTGACGTTCTCTTCGAGGTGGTCTAGGGCTCATGGGAATTGAAATATTGAATATCATTTTCTTTAAATCACCACCGTTAACAAACCATATGGAGCCGCATGACTCCAGGGCTGGATCTTTAGTTATTAGAACTGTGCCTACGCTGCGTGAATGTGTGCGAGAATGTTAGTCCTGATGAGCAGGTGACACCTTGCATGGTAGCTCCTGTCATCATTGTATGAATGGGTATGAAAGATTGGAAAAGTAGCGTCCATTTAATGTGCCGGAATTCTTTTTTTCCATAGGATTTCCTGATGTGCAAGAATGTGGGCGTAATTATTACAAAAGAAAATGTGAAATTGCTTACAGTACCCTAAGCCTAAAGGCACAAAAATGCTAAATAATTGTGTGTGAATATTATTTGGCTCGGGCTTTTACTGTGAAAGGCAAGAATGGAAGGAGTGATTCTGGTCTGCGTTGCCTTTGTCAAGGTTGAGTAGTAATAACCGGTGTCGTCCTGGTTTGCACTACCGAGTCTGTGCGGTTGTCTCTGAAATATATGCTCAACTCAACTCATTCCGCACAATTGTGCTTGGTCGGTACCTTGTATGGAAGAAAATATTCTTGCTTTTTCACCGTGCTATATTTCTGTTCTGTGTGAAAAATATATATATTAACATACAAATCAATCACACACAAAAAAAGTATGAAAAAATATAACAACGTGCAAACAATCACACAATAATAATAATTTTTAAAAAAAGGTTAAACACTGTTTCAGCGCCTGAAGAGTCTTAAGAACCTGGAAGAACAAACACAGGCTAACAGCTATCCATTTGCGTTTACTGAGTAATCAGAACCACGACAAACGGGTTTATGAACGTCAACTCCTTAAAATGCCGCTGACAAAATTGACCAGCAGTACAGAGCAATCATATGCAGCATCTGGTTTGACTGATGGCATATCGAAGGTACTTTTAGCACACGATGTGCGGAGGAGTTGGCTAACAGTTCAAATGATCTGGAGCCAGGCAAACCAGAAGATGGATGTGTGTGTGTGTCTCTCTTTATATCTCTCTCTCTCTCTCACACACACACACACAGGCAGGCATTTTGGATTATGGATTCATCAGAAAAGTGGGCCGAAGCTTGACATAGCAACCAAAACATTCAGTCTCCTAATGACTTAACCACATCAACTCTTTTTCATCGGTGCCATTCACCCTCCCTCTATCTCTCCCTTCAGGCACCAACCGTGGCTTGAACACTGTGAGTCACGTTGGAACAAAAAGCCCCATTCAAAACACACGCACGCACGCACGCGCGCACGCGCGCACGCACACACACACACACACACACACGCACACACACAAACTCCTGATCAACTCTAGCCAGCCAGCCTCTTCTCTTCTTCAGTATCCTCCCCCTTGTCCTTTCAATCTCCAGACAGAACCAGATCACCACGGCCAAAACCCTACGAGCAAACCAAATCTATTTTTGGACTTCCTTCTTCAAACAAGGCCTCGGTTGCTATTTTTTTGGCCCTCGTGACACATCATCACGGTCACTCACTGGCCTTTCACAGGCCTTCACTCTGGTCAAGATCGGATTAACATTGGCTTGAGTAAAAGCAAGTCTTACAATTAAAATAAGACAGAAGCAAACTCATAAACAATGTGAGAAGTACTCGGGCCAAATATACTTAGAAGTAAAAGTATTACTATAGTTGTACTATTCTTGTTACATTAAGCAGTGTTGCTCCTAAACCACAGTGGAGTACAAATAATACAATATCCTCCTCTGAAAAGAAGTAAAATACTAAATTAATTGTGGTCCTTGTCAAAAGTTGCAAGAGCATTTCGATTGCTTCTCAGCGGCTCTCAACATGTCGACGGCGAGCCGGCGGCTCATAGCTAACAGTGCTAACAGCGAGAGCCGAAGAGCGGTGGCCGTGAGCGAGCCAGTGGGGCACGCTCACGTGCACTAACATGCACTGAAAGCCCTTGTGTGGCTATGTCAACAAAGCAAGGAGAAGCTCTGTTTATAAACACACACACACACACACACACACGGCGGTACGGCGACTTCCTTCTCTGCTCAGGTAGACTTTACTCCACCCTCTTTACATTGCTAATAGTTGTTTGCTGCTATATCAGTGTTTAGAATGTTAAATGCAGCTCTTTCAAAAAATTTCCAAAAGGAATGCGCATTAGAAGACTTTCAGGAGTCGCCGCCATGTTGCCTGAACTCGTTTGCCATGACAGCAGTATATAACATGCTTTCTCTAGGCGCTGTGCCAGTATTCACACCAGCAGTCTACATACGTAGGAGGACTCTCTCCACGGGTCACAGAGTTCGAGTCACACGCAAGTGTGTTTGCCATGTATAGACTGTGATAATAGGATCATAAAGAGAGAGTCCGCCGTCAGCTTTATGGCCTTTTCATCCCATGATCGCCTGTATTTTGACCCTCTCTATGGTTCAAAAGTTTCTAAACCGTCTTCCTTTTCAGGTGGTGGAAATAGATATTCTATTAACTTCACAATTGAATGTAATGGTAATTTTTAAGCTAAAAGTGGTTTCCCCAGAGAGACAGCCACGACCAAAAACAGAAATGAGGCACGGAGTCAAGGTAAAAGGCCTCTCCAAGAGTACAGTTGAACTAATTTGCCTGGAAAAAACTTGGAGGTCATGTTCCCAGTGAAAAAGTAAGTAGATTATTTAGTACATTTGCCTTTGATATTTCGTTGGATGAGGGTGGAGTAGAAACCCCAGGGGGGGAAACAGTCTTCCTGAGAGATATTAAGACAATTATTAAAACACACAAGGCTTTTACTAACGAAAACCTTTCATGTGCGGTAACCGTCTCTGCATGTTCTCTTGCTAAGGACTGTCTGGAAAATAGACAAAGTACAAGTCCAATGCTACATATTGACATATTTAATATGAAGAAGCTTTTGAACTAAGTCCAGTTTACACATTTTAGGTCAAGCTTGCCCACAGCAGTTTTTCATACAAAAAAGGTTAATGTGATGCAGATCAAAGTCCCAATAGGGATATAGTTGTGACTAATAAGTTATTTCAGATATTTGACTCAATGGACTGTGGCCAAACATTGGCTTCGGTCCAGTGTAAGCACAGCCTTACAATCATAATCCAGGTTATAAAGTTATGGGCATGAATGGCTCGTCTGTACATTTTACCTCATAATGCTGGTGGGGGGACGAACTTCTTATGTTTACAGGTCTTTATTAGAAATCAAATGTTTAATCGCGGGAGTTCTCGCTCAGGAAAATGATGGTGATACTGTGGTTAGAATTTAAATGTATGCGCCATTAGTGTATATTTCTATGTAATACAGTCCAGATGTTACTAGTTTTTGTGTAAAATGAGCTCAAAAGTACTTAGGCACAGCGGTGCTTTTGAGCTAAAGGCTAACTTCAGCATGTTAACATCCTTACAGCGAATAAGCTAGCATGCTAATGTTTAGTATAGTTCTTAGTTCAGGGTGTCAGGGCACAAAGTACAACTGAGGCTGATGGCAAGGTCATTAGTTGTGCAGGTATTTGGACACAAACCAAAGTACAGAGCCTTTTACAGGCAGGCAAGTGTGCAGGTCTTTACATCACAGTGTTAGCTGGAGGAAAAACAAAGGAAAGACTGGAGGCAAATGGAAAGAAATATTGCTAAAAGGCTAAACTGTTGAGACAGAGATATGTCTCACTGTTGGGCTTATTTTCTGTAACCAGCGTAGTGGGAAAGCATGGTGGACTTAGCAAGCTAACTAGCAGATTGCTGGCTACTTGGGTAGCTTGCTAATTCTGCCATGCTTTCACGCAACACTGGTTGCAGAAAGTGATTCAAGCAAAGCTGTCACATATCTGGCAATAGCAATGTGCTAGTTAGCTAGCTGCTTTGCTAATTCCACCATCCTTTCTTACAACATTGGTTACAGAAAACGATTGAGCTGGGTGGATCTGTGCCTCACTCTTCGCGGCGAGTAGACTAATTTGCAGAGGAGAGCAGGCGGGAGCTGCGGCTAACATGATTTTATATGGTTAATATAAACTTTCTCAGGTAACACTAACAGTTCCGGAGAGCGAGTCAGTGTTTGTATTGAGAGGAACCTGTATATTCTTCAGCCTTGATAAAAAATGTTTTTTTTACTAAATATTCTGCCTCCACCTACGCTTTGCCCACAAATGATGAACATGTCATCTTGTTGAACAGAAAAGAGGTCTATTGAAACCATTTAAATGTTAACCTGATGATGTCATTGAGTGGAAAGTCAGGGGATTTCAAATGTTATCAAATTCATCCGCACCAACTCTCAGAGCCATTTATCTTAAAGCTGTTGAAACATTGCCCACAAAACCACAAATGTGAACCTTGTGTGGCTGGTGGTAGAAGAAATGTCACAATTTGAAGTCATTTGAATTCGTTGTCTGAGAATCATGAATGTCTGTATAAAATGTCACGGCAATCCATGTAGCAGTTGAGATATTTCAGTTTGGACCAACAGGCAGACTGGCTGATGTACCAACAGTGATGTAACGCCCCCCCCACCACACACATTTCCTCTGTTTCTGTGAACTGAATGAATACACAGTATGTTTTGGAAGAGGCCTACAGTTCGCACTACTGGAGTACAGATCTATACATAATATAATGGCAGCACAGTACAGTTTGAGTGAAGCTGGCCATCAGTTAGAGACAATGTACATATATCTCTCAACATATATTTCCTTGTGAACCCAGACTATTGTGCTTGCTTATTTGCAGCATGAGTTGCATCATTTGGAGTACCGTACAAATGATGCAACTCTCTCCCTTGGCATGAAAAATGGCATATCTACAGGTTACACTCTATTTCATCCTTACAAAGCAGGGATTCTTTGTCTGTGTATAAAATTAAAAAAGAAGCGTTTCACACGCCAATTTTTTCAGAATATTTGAGGCACATTTTAATCTTCCCTTAACACTCAATTGGGTCCTGACCCAGATTTAGAGAAAAAGCCTGCAGGGGACTGTGCAGACCTACAGCACAGTGTACAGTGTACGCAACACCAGCAGGGTGTGGTGAGAACAGGAGCCATGATGCAGAATTATACGAAGAAAGAGGATAAATTAGGCTTTAAGGATGACTCAGTGTCATCACCTAGATTGTATCTCACGACAAAAGGACGGGGGTTAAAACCTGTCTCCCCACGCCCACTCTCCAGCCATCCCATCCACCCAGACAGGATGAGGAAGAGACCAGAGGGTGTTGAACTTCACCAAACCCTACACCAACCCAGATTCAGAACAAGCCAGCATCGATTGAGTGTGAGTCACAAAGGAGTTTCCCTGACATAGTTTTAACCAAAGACTTCTGTCTTTCAACTTCCTATTGGAGATCTGTGGCATCAAGTGATCTGGGTCATGTGCGCGATGGCTTGCGAGTTTCGGCTTCACTCAAGACACACCTTAACCGACATTAGCAATCATCAAAACGTATAAATCCGTCACCACTGGCTTTTCTGTCATTATGCAGCGTTTGCCAAGCAATTATTAAAATAACATGGTCTGAAATTGTCACATAATGGGAAGTTCTATAGTCTTAATCCACTGAATGCTTCTGCTCAACCTGTAAATGAAACCAAAGCTGACAGATGGACAAGACAGATGACTGCCTGGAATGGAGAAAGAGGAGAGTAAAATACCTAAAGCTTCATTGTTTGATTTTTGTCTCAATGCCTTGAAAAAAAATTAGGAGAAGGAGATCAGAATAGTGTGTGTGCGTGTGTGTGTGGGGGGGATGTGTGTCTGTGTGTGATTACAGGCTGAAGGGCTATGAGTTGAGGTGGTGTTTGATGCTTGTCTCAGTGGCAGGCTTCAAACAAACTGTCGCTCTGCATCTGTCTAAGGCGCGCGCACACACGCACAACATTTTGTAGCGCTCTTGCTATGCTTCTCTAGCTCACAGAGGGATTTATACCAGCAACAGGGCTGACTGTATGAAATCCCTTTGAGCCCACTGCGCACTTGCCTGCCTGTCAAAGCACACAAACAACAAAGAGGCCAAATCCAGTTCATCAAAAACACCGGTTTGCACAAAAGTAATTTTAAAAGAGCACTGTAAAGTGTACACACACACACACGTGTAAAACCAATAACGGTTTCTCACGTGCACACACGTGCACAGCACCCTCAGTAGGGTTCCCTTTCCTTTACAGCGCAGGGCTTGACCGTAAGGGTTGCCAGGCTGCCATTGGCAACCGTTAAGAGAAATTCCCATCAGCGGCGACCGCTTTTTAAAATATAAAAAGTAGGGAGAGCAAAGCATGCTTCAGCTAGAGATGATGGACAACTTGATCTTGAGGGACCCACAATCCAAGGCTTCAATGCCAAAGGGCCAGTGGATCCGTGGTGAGAATCAGCACAAGGATTCAGAAATCCAAATAATTGAAAGGGAGAGAACGGCATGAAGAGATGGGTGGATGGAGAATGGATTCATTTGTGAGGGATCTGTGATGTACAAGCCAACAAACGCTTGTCTGTCATTTTGGATACCAGGAATTGAAAGTGGACACGCTAAGCGATAACACTTAAGATGCGCTAAAAATCTGATAAAACGCAAGCTACAAAAAACATTCTGTTTGGTTGCTGCAATAAAGCTTTTGTTCTTTTATATTATTAAGCTGACGTATAACCGCTCAAAATGAAAGGGCGTCTAAAACCGGCAACCGTATTTTGGTTTCCAGCAAACAAAAGCTGGTGCGTCGTTGCAAGCCTGGGAACCGCTTTTTAAAAGTTACGGCCATGCGATGAGTCATTTCCTTAAACAGATTAATCAGCAGTGCTGCACAGGCCATTCAATTATGTGTGTGTGTGTACAGTGTGTGTGTGTGTATGTGTCCTTTGTAAGAGAGTGACCAACTGAGCTGCGTCTCTGTGTGTGTTTGCCTGTGTGTATCAGAGGGCCGTAGGCTGAAGCTATTAGGATCAGTATAGCGGTTAGATGTGTGATCGGAGGGATGATACTTCAGAGCTGAGAACAAAGGAGACGCTATTCCAAGGAAGGAACTGTGCAGGGCCGACGTACAAGCCCTGGGGGACCCCTCCACAATGCTAGCTTTAGAGCAGCTATTGTAGCTGGCCAAATACATTACATCCAACAGTTAAACCCAATACACTATGAAGCACTGCCAACAGAATCTGCTGGGCTATTACGGCCACATTTAACCATCTGTGTGCAGTGCGTTCTAATATTATACTTTTGGAGTTTTGTCCAAATTTCTAATTCCTCTAACATTTTCCCAGAGAGGAGGGGATGCAACAAGGAATTGATTGTTCTCGCAGAAACTATCTGGGGCTTTTTGTTTAGGAGTGTGTGTTTGTGTGTGTGAGTGTGTGTTTGTGTGTGTATGTGTGTATGTGTGTGACAGAGGTGGGTGATGAATAATGAGAAAAGCAACAATAAAGCAGAGCCGAATTAAAAGATAAACAGAGACAAAGGATATTGATCATACAATAAAAGCAACAGTTGAGAGAGATTGAGAAAGCTAGATAAGAAACCAAAAGAAGAGGGAGGGAGGGCATGGAGGAGAGGGGCATGGTGGTCAGCAGATTTAGGAGAGTCCAGGCTAAACACTGACTACAAAAGCCCACGAGATCAACAAGAGCAACGACTCTGCAGTATCCAACGTACAGTCCATAACACACACCTTCACACCACTGACGGCCCGCAGTGCGACTCGCTGCCAGAGCTCTTTAAAAACACATCGCTAAGAAAAGCCAAAGTTTGGAAGGCCGACTGGACAGAGAAAAGCCAGAGCTACCATTTTAATTTTGCTTGGAGCTAAGAATTAGCCACAGTGACACATAAAACCTGAATGAAAGAGCCAAAGTGTTGAGACAAGAAGAAACAAGAACAAGAAGTCTGTTTGTGAGTCACTTTGTAAATCATTTAAAATCCTTCTGGCATACAGTAAGTCTGTGTAATTCATTTAAATGCGTCCCCTTTGTATTTGAATTGCTTTACACATATTTAATATAGATATAATCAAGTACATTATATAACACCGTAATAAAGTTATTTATTAGAACAATTTAAAATGGAAATCTAATTTACTTACAGTGCATTACAGAGGAGGTGAATTGTATTACCGGTAGTTATATTAGGAAAGTGTTCAGTGTGTGTATAATGGGGATCACATGGAATAAAATTAACTATTGAAGATAGAATTGCACCTGTGATTAGAAAATGTTCAATATACAGTGATGTATTATTTAGGCTTATTTAACAGTGAAAGGAAATTAATGAGTAAATGTACCCATATTACCAAATAAAGCAAATGAGCAATATACCCACTGTATAGCACCTAGACAACCTATTATTTGATTTAAATAATGTTAATGTGCTTCTTCTTGTGCTTCTTTAATGAAACATTTTATGTTAGAGTGCAATCACTTACATTTTAAAAGGGAAACTCATTTGTTGAATTGACATGAGAAAATACTGAGAAGAAATTAACTTTGAAAAATTGTCAAGCTTTTAAATGGTGTCCTTATTTAGCCATTTATATTGTTTTGTCATCTGAAATGTTAAAGTGACAATATCATAAGTTCTGGGGCTAATTATGTTATTTATTGTTAATTATTCTAAATAAACATTCAGACACACACTACTGGTGCTATTTCTACAATATATATATCATATAAAATGCATGTATATATATATATATATATATATATATATATATATATATATATATATATATATATAAATACATTTTTTCCAAGAACTCACAGCCTTGAAACTTTGCTACGAGGTTTGCAGCCTTCAACGACAGCGCAGGCACATCGATGTATGAAGTTCAAAGCTGTGAACCATTCGGCCCATCTTTCTCTTTTATTGCACTTATTGAACCCGGTACATCTGAAATAGCTTAAAGCCTCAAACCAGCTAAATTCTTGTAAAGGAATCTTCTTCGAGTTTCACTCCATTTTCATCAGACCTCGGTTTGCGGGAACTGAGCCAAGCACATTTCTCTGAGTCATCAGTGAGAGAAAAAGGGGGGTGGGGGGGGGAGAAGGAGAAGGAGGAGGAGGAGAAGAAGAAGAAGGGGGAGGAGAAGAAGAAGAAGAAGAAAAAGAAGAAGGGGGAGGAGAAGCAGGAGGTGGCAAGTCTGGAGTTTCCCTCCTGCTCTTTGCAGGCGAAAGCCTACACGGAGCAGCAACAAGCTGAGAAAACTGGCTCTATTGTTTTTAGGCCCGCTGGCTAAGTGAGCCTTCCTGAAACTCGGCAAACAACTATCTCTCTCTCTCTCTCTCTCTCACACACACACACACACACACACACACACACACACACACACACACACACACACACACACACACACACACACACACACACACACACACACACACACACACACACACACACACACACACACACACACACACACACACACACACACACGAGGGAGACCTGCCAAAAAACTGCTCACTGAGAGAGACCTGCCAAAATGGAAGAAAGCTGTTGTGTGAGAAGCTTACTTTCGTAGAATCTGTTGTTTTCTTTGCCTGGCAGCCTGAACAAAAAAAATAAAACATCTGATACAATTCTAAAAAAGAAAAGAAAAATGAATCGATGAAAGATGAAAAAAAGCACCTATTAAATGTGCCTCATCATTTTGTTGCAATGAGGGGAGGATTGCAACAGCCTAAAATGTTTAGCTCTAGGTAAACAAAAGGCACCTTTAAAAAGGGACTTTGTGGTCATAATGTGACACTTGTCCCATTAAACTGCATACTTCGCAGCCCAAATATGTATAATTTAAGTGCCTGCCTAGAGACTGGAGGCTGGAGGCGGGACCCGGCAGCTGTAGGTGCTACTTGGAAGAGGAAAGAGACAATGCTGTCGCATGACTGATGACGGTTTCTAGGAAGTGACTGAACATCGCTCACCTTCGAGGAATCCTCGCGTCTCAATAGAACCGTTTTCAACATGAGGTTATATCGATTGTCGCAGCATAGAAAGAAAGAAACGTCTTACAGCTTGGCATCTTCGTACCAGCTGAGTGTGCAAGAGGCTATTTATGTGGCAGAGTGATGTATAACAGCAGGTTGGGACGTACAAGGGGGGGGGGGGGGGGGGAGAACATGACGGCAGACTTATTGTCCTGTGTGTCTGGCAATAGGTAGAAGTGGCGTGGCAGGACAGCGGGTGAAATGCAGCCGCTTCGAAAGCACAATCCGTCCATCCTCTACAGTCCGCAGGTTCCTCATGTCCCCCCGGACCCGTCAGGCAGCGCCACCGTTTGTTTTCCACTCCAAGCGCGCGGACAGATTTGGACAAGGCTGACAGCAGAGTCTATTTTCTCCACCTGGAAGCTTGGAATGGAGAGGAGGGAAACTCAAGACTGGTTGTACCCGCTTCCTGGAAACTGTAAAGTAAGGAGGAGGCCCCACTGTCAGGGAGAGGGGCGCAGAGAGAGAGAGAGAGAGAAAGAGAAACCTCTGGTCAACAGATAAGCGTTATGTGTGAATACATGAGTGGGAGTGTTCATTTTCCTCTGTGTGTGTGTGTGTGTGTCAGGGAAAATGTTAGAATGGTATAGAGCGTGTGCTCCAGCCAGAGGATCTGCTGATGCCCACGAAGATCTGTTTACAGTGAGTGCCTCTGATGACCCCCCAGAGGATGCAGGAGTCACTGCCAACACGCACACAAACACACACCCACATACATCATGCAGGCCACATTTCTCAGCGGACATAGATACAGGGGTGTCTAAGGGCACCTGTTAGAAACATCCGGAAGGCTGGATTCCAGACAAAGCATGCATCCCTGTCGTGACCCCGAAGACCAAGCCTGGGAGGTGGGCGTTCCTGGATAGGGGGCGAGAAACACTCCAGCCGACGATGCGAGGTTGTGCACAAGTAAAGATAAAACAAGCTGAGCGAACTCTGGCGAGCAATGGAGGCCAACTAGGAGTATCGAGTGTGGGAGTCTAAAGGCTTGTTCCGAGGTCCGAAGGTAGGGAGACCGGAGAGGGAGATTTGTGAGAGGAATGACAGACGACGGCAACAGGAGCGATGTGGTTGAAGGGCAAATAACCTTGTCACAATAAGGTTCACCATGGGGGGACTCCGGGAAGTCACAACTTGGCTCTAAACTCTGGATTTTGTATGTAACAAACAGACATAACGTCTTAATTGGTGAGCTTCTGGCTAGTTGGCTCGCTAGCTCACCATTTCCACCGGTTACGGAAAATGAGCAGAACAAAGATGTCACTCATTTAGTGTCATCCAGTGTTCTCTCCTACGCTGTGACGAGAGTCAGTGGGTGAAGCTTCAAACAGTTTCATTTGACTAATTTAGCTGCTGGCAAGTTAGCCAGCTAGCTTGCTAATTCCTCTTTCGTGCCACACTGGTTACAGAACTTGAGCGCACACGGGAGAAAGACGTTTGCCTCTGTCGAAAGTCTCTTTAGGTCAAAAGGCAAATAACCTACATGGTTCGTTTTAGGAAATGATCCTGGTTCGGGTTTCAAATGAGCTCTTTCTAGCAGAAAGGCAAACTTCTGCCATGAGCACACCGTCGCTAAGCTAACTAGCTTGATATTTAGTGTAGACGTGACAGCGGTATCAATCTTATTCTCTTGGAAAGAAAATTAAATAAGCTTATGTCCCAAAATGCTCAACTAGTCCTTTAAATCCCCACCTTTACTCTCTGCCCTCCACAGAACAGTCATGCTGTGCTTTGCACATGCTGGGCTGGTTTTGAGCCTGCCTGTTACATTTCAGTGGTTGACACATATGGTCGTGCACGCCCGCTGACTCACCAACCTGCTTGTCTGTCACACTGATTAAGTGCGATCAATGCCGCGCGGCAAGCATGGCAGCGTTAATGTACAATAATACGACCTGCACAAAAAGGAGCTGACTGGGATGAATAAGGTGGCTGAGACAAAGAGAAAGTCACAGATAACCTTAACATAGGCTCTAAATTATAGGGCATTGCTTTGATGTCATATAATGAGCCTGGTCAAGGTTCAAGGCCTTCATATGGTGGCGTGTAGGCACACCAAAGTACACGCAACATGTACGCTCAGCGTTTAGTGTGTTTGGAAGTGTACCCGTACTGTACGGTGTACATTTGAGTGTATGGGAACGGAGGACGTGTCTGCGAGTGTGACCACAGGCACAGAGATGGAGAAGGAAAGAGAGAGAGAGAGAGAGAGAAAAAAAAAAGTGGGACAGACGGCAGCGACACAAGCTCTTAACTCCATCCTCCTCTCTCTGTTGCCACTGAGGGGAAGCGAAGGAGGTCACCCACTCCTACGAGCACTCAATCAACCTGCGCCGGTGACCTTGCTCGTCCTGGATACAGTGTGCCCCCCCTCCCCCATTAGTCTGCCTGCTAAACTGCCATTAGTCTGCAGCCGGTGCCAGGTTACACCGCCAGGAGGTGCCGCTCCACCAGATGCACACTTTCCTGCCCCCGCGCTGTGCCAGAATTTCCAAAGCAGATAGCTCTGTTTTTTTACGTCAATGTGTCGTGTTGAGGGAGGTCTTCGACGAGGATCATGACAAAACGTGCCCGCGTTAATTAGTATGTGGGGGCTCCTCTCGTTCTTTATATGCAACGAGGACGTGCTGCCCAGAAGTGATTTAGTCATCCTCAAGGGAAGGGATGGTTTTGCTAAAGTGAAATTGTGTGAATGAGCGACATGTACAGTATTATACGCATCATGTGAGGACGCCTTTCAGGAAATCCTGTAAATTACATAAGGAGTCACATTCAGTTATTCATAACCAATAATCTGCTGACCAATGAGATAAAGTTGCAGAATGGAAACAAAATATGATTCAAACCGAGTCCTGCAACTAACAATTATTTTTTATTTGATTAATGTTCAAATCATGTTCAAAACTAACAATTATTTTCAGAATCGTTCAGCAATTTTTCTAAAACTCTTTGCAAATAGTTAAATATGGCCATGAAAATGTCTCAATGTCTTAAAATCCAAGGATATGTGTGTATTTGACCTTTGCCCAGAGCCAGGCTAGCAGTTTCCCTCTGTTTACAGTCTTTGTGCTAAGCTAAGCTAACCAGATATGATACAATATATTATGACAAAACAGAGGGAAGCAGAAACTCATACCAACTTACTCTTATAATTTTTCAGCGATTCATTCCCACTTTGTTAGATTCAAATGGCTTGTTTTGTATGAAAAACAACAAAAGTATTCGAAGTATGCGAATTATCATAAAACACAAAGAAAACTTTCACAATAGGGAGGCAACCTGAAACCAGGAAATATTTGGTTATCTTTTTTTTAAACTGGCTTAATTGATTAGCCGGCTACCAAAATAGTTGCAAACTAATTGATCAATCAACTACTTGCTCCAGACCCCAGAAAACAGCATCCCACTGTATGCTCCTCCATATGTCCTCCTGGATGAACCTACGCCTAAAAAGAGTCAAATTGAACAGAACAAACACATGTTGTGCGCAAACAGAACGGCAGTACAGCTGTACTTTTGGAGAAAGTGTCACCACCGAAACCCGGCAGCATCCCAGCACGACAGATGGCAAAAAAAACACACAAAAAACACATCGCAATATAGGAATCCGCATGTCACTGCCTAATGAAAAAGTGCCGCTCCTCATCTCCAAAATAATCCATTCCTATGCGCATCACCGAGAGCTGTTACAAATGTATCAGGACTAAATCAGACGTGCACTGGAATGATGGAGGAAACAGCTGAACTGCGAGGGTGCCATTTAACACACAATGCGCGTGCAGATATCTCTATCAGCTGTGACAGTCAAGTCACATTCCTTTGTTGTGTGCTGTCGGACGGGCATTCCCCTCCGGAAAGTTAGTTAGATACAGCTGCACAGAAAAAATAATAAGGAAACAAATGGGCCGAGACAGACCGGGGATTAGAGGGAAAAAAGGTTGTTTTTCTGAATGGATGGCAGGAGAGCTGTGGACCCTTGGACTTGGTCATGTATTCGCCTGTTCAGTTCGTTGATTTTGTGTGTGTGTGTGTGTGTGTGTGTGTGTGAGAGATAAAGGGAGAGGCAGAGCGACAGGAAAGTGAACGTAATTCATCTTTGAAAAGGGGCAGATTCCTGGGTGAAGCATGGCGTGCACGGAGCGAGCGCGTGTGTTTGTGTACTGTGGAGGCCGGCGTGGGAGGTGGAAGCTGGCGAGCATCAACTCCTCTTATCGCTCCACGGAGCAATGTGGAGAATGAGGATTCTGGGTTTAGCCCTGCTGATCAAAGACACACAGAGGCTGATATATATATACACACACACCCTCACCCTCACACACACACACACACACACACACACAGATTCACAAGCTCAGCAGATAGCTATTATTCTATGAGCAATTACTCTACTGTGGTTATAAGGCAGAGGGAGTTTAGCTAAATATGCGAATCGGACATTTTTAAATGAAGAACACCACCCGTTTTCTCTTCTTCTGAGATATAGACTGTATATTGAAAAGTCTGTTTGCTGCATCTGACACAGGAAACAGTTAACGCAAGAGGTTTTTAACGGTGTGTTCTACGATGCAACACACGTCAGAACATAATCCTTTTGTACCAAGTGACATTTTTTTTGGGAATGCACATTAAAAAAAAGGGTACCAGTGTGTTTTCATGGATACTGTTTGAACTGTATCGGTATTGTCGAGTACTAATATTGGTGTTCCGACAAGTAAGCATCACAAACAACACTTATTTTCCGCATATTCTCCAAAATCCCATGATTGGCTTTTTTCTTGAGGGAACCAGTGCGATGCCGACTTCCAGGGCCGGCCTGCAAAAGAAAGAAAGAAGCATCGTCCCTTTCACCAAACTTTTGGACCGTAGCACTAAACTAACAATAATTTCATCATCAAAATGCGTTGCAATTAATTGTATGTCACTTGATGGAATGATTTATTAATTTCTAATTCAACGCGTAGCGGTATTTCATGCCCATCGAGGTTCTGGAGAGTCATTTATGAATAGGGGTCGGAGCGTTTGGCCGTTGCGTCATGACGTTGCGTTTTATACAAATGAGTTGCACATCCGTAACTCTGACTGCAGCACTTTACACTAGACCGGTCTCGCCTGTAATTCACATGCAGGTGTCATCCCAATGGCGGTGTGGAGACCCCAGCAGTCTGACACTACATGCTTGACTGAGGGTGTGCGTCTTTCACTCACTCCGATCTGCTTTCCCGGAGCTCAATCCATCTCCTTCATCCTCCCTTTCCGTTGTCTCACATCCATCTACTTTCACTCATTCCTTCCCCGCCTCTCACTCCTTTCTCTCTCCACACCCTCTCTCTCTGCACTCGCTTCCCTCCCTATACCTCTCCTTTCTTTTTTCCTCCCTCCATTTATCTCTCCTTTCAACCATCACAACCCCTTGCCCTCCCTCGCCTCTGTTCTCGTATTGGAGTGGTGGGTCTGCGGGGTGCTTGTTATCCAGCACCTATCCAGACACCCCTCCGCTGGGAAGCCAGACAGCCAGACAGAATGACAAAAGAGGGCCGATTAAGGAGAAAAGGCTGACAGCCCGGCAGCTACTGCAACGAGACTGACACGAAAGAGGAAAAGGAACATTAAATAATTAAATCTAAAAAGCTACCGGACGGGAGGCGTCCAGAGAGGCAGCACTGAGACAACCAGGCGAGTAGTTCGACAAGAAGACAGACAGGTTGTCAGTAAGAGGCTACCAAACAGGTAGGGAGGCGGATAGATAGGTAAGCGGGTAGGAGGCGGACAGGTAGGCAGGGCCGCCAGGCGAGGTAGCAGCAAGCCCGGGGCTACGAGCTCAGCATCCCAACAGGAGGGTCAGGAGCTGCACGGCTGATGAACACTGCCTCTGTCTGGGCTTGGCGCAGTACTGCAAGCATGGAGACTGGTAACCCTGTAATTACTGCGCTTTCACGAGCCCAAAGAGTCGAAAAGACGCCTTCTTCTCCTCCTGAAACCTGAAGGACGTGAGAGGAATAGTGCTGTGAACAGGAAGGTCACTCCGGGGGTTCAACTCAACATGGAACATGGAAAATGTTAGTGGGAAATCTGACATTTAAAGGAGTTTCAACACAGAGCACAGATGCTCAGGTGATTAATTAAACCAGAAGTTCTTAAATATTAATATTTGCTGGTTTTCTTGCAGCAAAATGAATAACTGTTGGTCTCAATGTCAATTTGGATGTAAGGGAACGATAATGGTCATTTTGCACTATGTATAGACATGTTATAGGCCATAACAAAAAAGATCACAGAAGAAAATCCCTGTCAGATTATTTTAGAAAATAAATAATGAGTTGATAGATGATGGGTGTGAGGTGAATGACTATTAAAGCAACAAATCCAGAAGAATCTTTCAATCTCAAAAGTAACTGTGTAATGATAACATGGCTCCTGTGGTGCAAAGGAAGGCCATGATGAGAACACGGACAAGTCTAAATGAGTAAAAACTAATATATCATATATATGTATAAACTAAAGCTACAGACTTTGTGAAAAGAAAATCATCCTGGCTTTTCCCTTTTCTCCCATTTAATTCTCTGTGGAAATGTCTGTGTTAATGGGTTTCAAAACATTTCAGGATGGCACAATCTCCTCCCCATCCTAAGTGTCCACAAACTGGACTGTCATCCACCAACCAGCTCAAAATATGCTGCGGTAATTCAAGTCAGGGGGAATACGTTTTAAACATATGTATTTCCTGAACTGTGCCCTAATTGAAACCATCGTGTTACAACAAGAATGTCATATAGAGTAGTAATACAGTGACACTCCGGAAGTGAACTGACTAGATCCAGGTTGTTCAGCACTGGTGCAGTGCTCCAGTTTCCCCATATGGTGAAGATTTCCCTCCAGGCCCGACGCCCTCTGATTCCAATCACTCTGACTCAGCTAAATCTGTTGCCCTTCCTCTGCTCGACAGATGTGGCAACGGCCTCTTTCACAGCAATCCACCCAAAAGAAAACCCAGTCAATATGCGGAAAAACTTAATTACGGCGCACCTAGATCAAAAATGATGAAACACCAATAAGCGGAAACGTCTTTAAACGGCTGCAGATGATTCGGCGTGTGAGCTAACCTACTTGGACGAAAAGGCAGAAGCATTGCAGCACTTTTGGTTTTATCACAACGTGAAGAAACAGCGCGCTTGTGTCACCAGGCTGCTGCAACCTTTCCAGGCACAGCTGCCAGCTATTTCCACAGGCCATGTGCGTTGCTCTCTTCTTTCCTTTCTGCTGGATGGTCCGTCCCCCCAGATCCCTCCACGCTTGGCTGTCTTCCCACTGGGTCAAGTCACAATGACAGGAAGCCACGGACCGTCTTCTTCTCCTGGAGCGATACGATTGGCTTTATGGAAGCTCAAGAGAGAATCAACGTGTTCACATCCTCAAAAACAAACCGTGAAATACCATCCACCATTTCCAGAAGGTTCAGGAGACTTCTTTCTTCTTTTTTTTTTTTTTAAGTGCCAGGGAGTCATTAAATTTAACGCTGCCAAATTAAATACGCACTGGCATGAATCAAGCCTGACTGAGGCAAATTCTTCCGGAGGGCCTTGTAGTTTCCATCTTTTACCAATTTTCACGAGTGGACTGCACATAATTATTCCAGTTTACCAGAATCCCAAAACACCCAATTTATTTATGTTTTCGCACTGGTTAGCTCTGGCCTTGGTTAGCTAGCCGCAGGCATCTTCCAGTTCTTGCCAACGTTCTGTTACAAGATCAATCGAGGGCGGACGCGGGATGAAAGGAAGCCGGGACTGGAGGTGAGTCACGGAGGAGAAACAGAGCGAAGCGCCTCGTCTGAACTGGGTGTGCAAAGTATCCGGATCTGCATGGGGGTCATTAGGAGGAGGAGGAGGAGGAGGAGGAAGGGGGACAGGATCACATATTACTTGCTGTTTATTTGGAAGAATGTGAAGGAACATTGGACCCCCCCCCCCCCTCTAATTGCACCCTGCATCTATAAAGCCCTTTGGATTAGGAGGACATGCCATGAGTAGAATATTTGGTTACTTCTTGGTTCCCTTTCTTTGTAAACACGCAGTTTGGGAGACCCAAGCTCAAAACTGATAACTTGTTTGAATTGCAGTCACAGAAGATCAATATTCGACAATGTCTATTATTGATTTTCTACATTTTCCTTTGGTCAACAAATCCCAGGAACAGACCAAAACCAGCAATGTGTTAGCACGTCTCACATTACTTCGACTCCCGGACCTCAAACTGTTCACACATTACAAAACAGGGCATATAGATTTCATTAAGACATTTGAAATTGTTCTAATCAGTATATAAATTCTTACCCCCATGGACCAAAATGTTTTTTTGTGAGCTCCCAGTGAGCGTTGACCACCAAATTCTAATCAGTTCAACCTTGAGTCAAAGTGAACGTTTGTGCCAAATGTGCAGAAACGTCCTCCAGGCATTTCTGAGCGATATCACGAGGATGAACCGGGAGGACAGTCCGCAAAACATATTACCTCCGGCCATTGAATCGGTGAACAGCTGGGCACTGTAGCATTGAGCAACGTTACTCAAACAGGAGATAATAGCACACTTGTTGGGGACTATTTTAAGTGGCGCACTGACACACATCTGGTTCTCTAGTGACCATTAATGGCAGCAGGACGGCGCATGTGAGACTGACTCTTCATAGTCAGAGTGCACCGGCGTGTGGCTCACTGATGCTTAACAAAATGAATAAAAAATACTATTTGGACATGACCTTGCTGGTTTTGCTCCCTACACGGCGTGTTTACGTCAAGAGAAGAGTCGACCTTCAGTTACCACGTGTGCAGCAGGGCCGAGTGTTTGGCTGCAGCTCCCACGTGGACGCACAGGAAGGACGAAGCGATTTAGGACGGCGGGTTGAGAAAGAACGCTGACAAATGACCGCTCAGTGCGCCGCAGCGCGTTTGCGTCGGTTAGCTGCCGGAGGTTAAACTGACCACAGCTCCCACCCCCCCCCCCCCCTCCCTCCTTCTCCTGGGTGTCTTCCTGTGTCAGGCTAACAAACCATTATGTTGGCAGATCAATCAAGACGCTGAATGCTAAATGACTGGCCCCGCTGGAACCAGATGAAATAACTGGTGCTGGTGAGTCACATCTGAGAAATGTGGCACTAAAAAAAAAAAAAGGGCCTGGAGCTGATCTCCCGAAGTCATCTCAGCAGGGGAGAAATGTAACTTATCACCAAAGTCTAATACTTTTAATCGTGTGCTTATGAACAAGCATAATAATAATAATACATCGAAACACACACAAAGACGCTTAACTTGACCCTCACAGTAACTGCAGAGTGGACGTGGGAGGGAAAGCAGTCTGAGAACTGGTCCGAACGCAGGATGTGGAGAAACGGGTCCATTGAGACATATAGGGGCCTTCGTCACTCACCAGGGTTACAACACGCCATTTCTGAACAATGCAAATGTGCTGCCGCCCCCACGAAATCACAAGGCAAGACTATGGCATCTACTGCAGCAATTCGAGAGTTGAGAGATGTTTTTTTCGTTTAAATGATGCCGCTTTAGTCGAGACCCGTGAACGTGAAGCATCCTCTCACAAAAGCTCAACGTGAGAGGATGCGAGCTGCTGCAATGACAATGAATACAAAAGACAATAAATAACAGATGGGTTTCGAGAACAGAATCTGAAGGGGAACTTTTTGGAGTGAATAGTATTCAGTTCACCGTGGGTGTGAAAACGGCATCGGTGGAACACTTGGCGCCAAAGAAGCAGCTACGAGGCTTTGGCTTTGAGAGAGAGACAGCGCGAGTTCTTCACACTCACAAATGTTTATTAAAATGTCTGAGATCAAACAAAACGTTGTTTTCACTGTAGGGCGAGCCAACTTCGCAAAGAGGGATCATCGGCGGGGTGAATTAAAGAAGGCGTTCGGAGAAACGGACGCGTCAAACAGACAAAAGACGTTTACACTCGGACGGTCGTTCCATCATCCGTTTTGTAAACCGCCCATCGAACAGTTCAGCGGGGCTTCAACGCAAAGTGCTCGGTGACCATTCACTCCCCATCCCAAGTGTCTGCTAACGCCAGAAAAGTAGGACATCATCTCCGCCACCGCCCCATCATCACTCCTCCAGTCACATCAACAATGAGCTTCCCATAGATGGCTGGGGAACATTAAACAATGCTTCATCTCTTTGATACTCACTGATCTGATGCTGTATACTTTTGAAGGAAAAAAATACTAAATAAACCCCAGCGCTCTACTTTTCAGAATCCAACTACAAAGTCTCATCAGAGCTCACGACTGGAGATTATGACCTCAATCTATTATTGACATGGCGTCTGTGGACATGAATGATTTAAAGCTATTAGATGACATTAATCAGCCGCGCAACAGTTGCCTGCAACGCCATCTTCAGCTTCTGAAGGAAAACAGAAACGGGGGTTTGAACAACCGTGCCTGCGAGTGGGTGCTTGTCTCTCCCAAATCCTTGGGCATGAACCCAATGAACTCCCGGAAGCTGTGTGGGATCATTTGGAGGAAGCTTTAATCTCACAGCAGCCCTCCCATCTAGTGGCCAAAAGTGGTCATTGCTTCTCAAATCTCCCATCAAATATGAAGAGGTGGGATTTGAACTGGGCAACGTCGTGACCAGTGGATATAAACATGCACGGTTTGACCACAAAAAAAGTAGAAGAGAATTTGATTTATTGCCATCAAATTAGAGTCTGAAAGGGCAGCTCTCCATTTGTTGTTGTTGTTACATAATCAAACCAGAATTATCAGGTCAAGTTGGATGTCCCCAAACTAAAATTGCTGCTTCATGTACTTGTTGCGAACGTGCAAATTCGATAAACAGAATTAATTACCAACTATAAGAACGGTGTTCCTACTTAAGGCATTTTAAAACACAGGAAAAACATGTACATAAAAAAAAACATTGCTTCCTTTCTTAGAATTATAGTGAAAAATGAAGACGAGGAAACAACACTAAATGTTGCTGACCCCCAGCAACGTCTGGCAGTTTATCTAAAATCATTCCTTAAGATCACAAAAGTTAACAAAATTAACGTTGCGATATAAAATATAAAATAAAAGCTAGAAATAAAAAAACTAAAATAGCAATATAATTTGATTTTGAAGCTTTGCATAGATGCTAACTTAAGAGAAAATGTCATATTCATCCACTAATGTTTTAGATGAGGAAAAATGGGAAAGATGCTGACCAAACAAATATTCTAAGCAGGATCCCCCAAATCTGTACAATGCCAACGCGGGCGAACTAGATACACAGTGGAACTCCTTAGCTTCTCTTTTTCGGCACGCAAACACGTATTTCTACCAATCCTCTGGCGCAGCAGCATGTCTGCTTACTCGTCAGCGTCTGCGTACTGGTCTTGCTCCGTGGAGACGCTGTAGCAGCGCCAACTGACGGGCCGTGGGTGGTGCACGGCCGGGCTGTAACCGTCGGTCACCGGCAGGTCGACTGTGTCCCTTTGCTGGAGCGTCAGATCCCGCAAAGAAAAATGGATCACATCCTGTGGCCCTGGAGGAGGGCACAGAAAACCAGTCAAACGTGAGTAGAACTAGTGAGACAAACCTTGAAAAACGGTCAGGGGAAATTAGTTACAAATGGCAGACCAAAACGTTTCAACGGTTCAACCACACAGACAACCGAAAGGGTACAAAGAGACAACGATCCCTCTGAGCAACAGTTCCATAAGAACAGAAGAAAGCGTAGAAGAGATAACCGGATGCTTAGCTTCTCAGAAATGTGTGCACATTCAAAATAGGGACAACTCCCTGTTTCAGTGTAAAGTGCACATTAATGCCGCCTCTAGCAAGCTAAAATACATACAGGCTAAAGCAAAGCCATTACAATAGCCACGTCCCAATAGAAATAGAAGGTTAGCACGACTGGAATTGGATGACAGAATTAAACTTTTAAATCTGACCACTGGGTCGACTGCAGAGGAGCTACCCATAATATTTAGATCCCACATGCATGCCGCTGTGGTTCAACGATGATCTGGGCTCACTTCCACTTTCCTGGACTCGAAAAAAGGTATAAAATGGTTCAAAAATTATTCTCCCGGGCATGTAACACTGTGGGAACACCGACTTAACAGAAGTCTTAATCATTTCATTCTTCTTCTTTTTGGGCCGAAACTATTTAAAATGGACATTTGGTGGATTAGAATGTTTTTGTTTCATTGTCATTATTGAAGGAAAGAAAAATACATATCAGTATAACAGGTGACTGATTGTGTATACATACACTAACGAGTGTATGTATGCATCACAGGCATTTTGTGACATCAGCATATGGTATACATAGTGCTGTAGAGGGAGACGTTGTAATATTTAGATGTTTTTTCTTTACCGTAGGGTTCGATGCCGTTATTTTTCGAGTCGGCCAGCGTGACCTGGATCTCATTTTCCCAGTCCTCTTCCTCCTCCTCCTCCTCTCGTGGTGGCATCAGTGGGAGTGGAGGGTTCTTTATACTGGCTGCCGTGTTTCTAGAAATGTTGGAAGATTGAATACATAACAATTTCCTCTTTGCAAAAAGACACCAATTAGCCAATTATTGAAAACATATATAATTGTTTATTATCTGATGCTGTGTATACGTGTATCAAACACACACACACACACACACACCTCAAAAACAAGCTAATGTCTATAGACACCAATGGGATTTTGGAGATATCGTCCGTAGCGATGTCTGCATTCTCTCAAATACAAATACAAATTAAACTATATGGCACTTAGCCTGTGGCGCTCAAAGCAGCAAAACAATACATATCGAAAAATTAAACTCAAGATAATCCGCGAACCTTGTTATGAGCAGTTTCATGAATATTATGGAGAGAAGGCGGACATCTCTACGGACGATAGCTCCAAAACTAGATGGATAAAGAGCACTACAGCCGATACGGAAAATGTTTGTTTCTGATTTTGGGGTGAAATGTCCCTTTAAGTAAGTAGAAAACCACCATATTTAAATCACTTGTCTGATGGAACAGAAACATATCCATTTTAACTGATCCAATTATTTACACCAGCCCTACTTCAAGTTATACCGGGGAGATTCGACTGGCAGGTGTGAGATAAATACAAAAAGGTCGGTGGCGTACCTCTTCCCATGTCGTCTGGATGTCCTCCTTCTCCACTGGTTCTTGGCCGTCGCCGACAGGATGATTTGTGGTGCCATTTGTTCAGAATTACGGGGCGAGGCGGCAACGCGTCCAGCTGAAGCGCTGCCTCCCTGTTTCACGAGTGTCCTCGGGGGCGCTGCCTTCGCGCTCTTGCCCTGGTACCAGTGGTTGACGTCACCGTTGACCACGCACGGGGGTTCGGCGCCATTCACCGTGCCGGCCGGCTTGCTCTCGGTGGCAGCGGCTGGCCAGCCGTTGTGAGCGACGGCTCCATTAAACAAACCCGTGAACGGGAACCGATAGTTGTCTCTACGAGTGCTGTGACGCCGCGTTGCTCCTCTTCTACCCTCATAGTTCAAACCGTTCTGAGGCATCACGTCACCTGTGATGTATAAACAAAGCGTTTGACGCAAGTGCAAAATATATATATATATATATATACTATTTTAGATATCTGTGAGAATATCACATTTGGTAACTATTGGATTCATTGCCATGGAACTCGATACATTCATGGTCTCCAGAGCATGAATCCTAATTACTTTGGTGATCCCATGACCCCTGAAAATAATAAAACCAGTATCCGTAGCTTTGACTTACACTCTTATATTTTAAAATGTTGCAAAATGCACTTATGTGCAATATGCCATTCTTTACAAATACTTGAAATTACTCTAATTTGCACTTCAATTGTGCCAAAAAGGTTTTGGATGGCCTTGAACAGCTTTTGTCAATAGAGAAGAGAAGTGGGAGGATGAATGTTGGACGTCCACGGGTTATGGAAGCAAATCCTGATCAATTACTGCTCAGACATTAAGTTTTGAAGTCTTGCCGTTAAGAATATCCTCAAGGCTTTAATATGTTTCCTTTATTTATTAGATTTTTTACAGCTTTTGCAAATGTTCTACACATATATATATATATATGTATACATATATATATACACATATATATATATATATACATATATGTATATATATACACATATATATGTATATATATATATATATATATAAATGTATATATATATATATATACATACATATATATATACGCACATATATACATACATATAACGTTATATACATATGTCTGTGTTAGTTTATGTATGATAAAGTATGTTTATGTTGATAAATTGACATAATTGTAGTCAGCTGACCTTGAGGTCTTGCATGAGTACCTTATTAATCCCCCCAAATGAACCTCCTCTAACAGGTGTCGATTTGATCCTAAATAAAGCCGATTTATTTGTGTATCTTTTGTTTCTCTACTGGTTCCTCTCACTGTGCTGGATTTGCTTTCATGATGCCTTGAAAATAAATCAGTTTGATACAAATCAATCAAATACACTCGACGACAAGCTGCTCGTGAGACGGGAATTGGATTTTCACACCATCGTTTTAAACGGGTCGTCAAACTATTTCAGAACTTTTCCAAACGCCCGACAGAATAAAAACATTCGATGTTTAGCTAGTTAGTGAGTTAATCACGTGACTTTGTCTCGCGCCGGTCGACCTGTAGCGAGCTAACGGCCCTCATGGGCTAGCTGAGCTAGCGTTAGCTGAGCCTGGTGGTTGACCCCGTTGCGTGTCGGCCTACATGTCTGAAGAATGGCGGAAACAACCATCCATATAACACAATACAGACACGGGAACCTCCCTATTAATCTTTTAATGGTAACCCAATCCCACCATTGACCTCTAGCCGTAGACCTAAATGACCTAGTTAGCTACCCTTACCTTTACTGGCGCCTGGTAGTGTGGGACTGGGACGGGGAGGGAGACGACGGGGAGGGAGACGACACGCAGGTAGGTGGCTTAGGAAAAACTATATATAGTTTGCAGAGTTGGGTTTGTGTAGACATTTTAAAACGTTTAAAAATAACAACCTACAGTCTGCTTAGAGCATCAAGTCCCTCGACCCATGTGGGCCGAAACGGCTATTCAGTTTGTTGATTTGATCCTGAGCCGAGGACGATGGAGAGTTGTACTCGTGTCGTTTGCTTATTTCTGGGACGTTAATGATCGAACAGTGACCCCTTGCGGCAAAGAAAGGAACTTCTCACACAATGCACGGAGAATTAATTAAAATATATATAAAAATGTCAGCTTGCGTGCTACTTCACACATGATGTTGTAAAGGAAAACAAATGTACATTTCACACACATTTATATATGTGTATTTATATGTATACATATATATATATATATTATGTATACATATAAATACACATACATATTTATTTATATATATTTATTTAAATATATTTATTGAAATAATATATATATATATATATATGCATTTGTTTTCATTTACAGCAGCATCATGTGTGAAGTAGCAAGCAAACTAAAAAAGTAGAATAAACAGCGTTTGATATCAAATAACAAATTTAAACTTAGTTTAGGCTAGGCTCAAATTATGGTAATAGTCATGCATTCCCCACACAGTGGTCCAACTTTGAGGCAAGAGACCCTTTCCTGATTCCAGGTTTGGTGTGGAGGAACTCGACTGGCCTGTACAGTGAACTTGAGAGCTACTGGAAAACCCTCCCAGTACAGTGCAGGCTGTTGCAGCACTTTGCATGTTTTCAATGATGGATGAAGTGGATGTAATATTGGTGTACATACTTTTTTCTGCTGTTCACATATATCTTTTTTGGGCCAAACACTATAGATACCAAGATTAACTCACCCCTCCCTCAACATGTCGTTCAACTCCAGTCGTGTGAGCCCCCACTGCTTCTTCGAATGTTTGAACACAACTCTGACGCAACCGGCTTTCAATAAACAGTGATTGTTAATTCTAAGATCAGCGATGTGCCTGGATAGGAATGGGTTATCTTACTGCCAGCAGAGATATTTTTATTTACAGCTCAGGATGTACAAAACAATCAGCAGCATACACGGTCAGCATAGAACAAGTGGTTTCTTGTTTTAGAAATGACACAAATGGAAATGAGGAGACATGAACGTAATTTAAAACAAGAAATTTCACGAGACAGCCTCACTGCCAAAGCCATTTTTATTGCTGTTTATAGTGACTACATTGTATAAGATAGCCCTAATTATTCCAAATTTAAGAGCTACATAAAATGGGTTTGTGACAAATTGTACAGCTTATTGTGCTGCGTATTCTTTTTTTCTCCCATCTGGAGCAGCTAGAGCAGCTATAGAGGAACAAAGATGGTGTGAAGCAAAACAAGACACAAATCAGCAGGTATTGGTAAATAAGTTAATATTGCTCATAATGCTCACCATTTAGTTTAAGTTAGGAAGACAGTTTACAACCATATAAAAGCAATTTTAAAGCAGATTGAAAAGCAATGGACTTACCGTGAACTGAAACATTAAATCCTGACTGCATAAAAAATAAAAAATCATCACATTGACAAAATATTCCCAAAACGCTAACCTGGCCTGCGTGCCACACAAAACATTGTGCTACACCGCTTTTCTAATAGGAAACCTAAACGCAACTTGCCGGTTCCTTCTTGATAAAACTGTAGAAAATAGTTTTTGTAGTATCAATCTGAAAAAAGAGTGGTGAGTGGCACATGAATACAAAGTATCACTATATAATTACAACATTTACAAGTCAAGGAAATATGTCGGACGTAGACATAGAACGTACCCTCGGAAAACTATGTGAATCTATAGCGACGTCGTCTTGAAAAAAAATGTCCTTAAAAAAAAAAAAAAGGCACAGACAGAAGAAAAAAAAGGTGAACCATGCAAACAGAAACAAAGTAGTTGTTTGTTTTTTTTTGTGCAAGGAAGCAAAACTTAAGTTTGGAGTAATTACGTAATACAGCAGAATGTAATCGTTTCCTTTCCCCTGAACAACGCCCTCTTCATTACAGTACCGAATACTGTACGTGTGTGGTCCAACGTACCGTACGACAATTACAGCGATTCAGAGTCAAAAGGCTATTTTTCGGCCTTGACAGAGAGGGGAAATATCCAGTTGTACATTCATGATATTTACAGTATTAAGAGGGTTTCAGGGGGGCTTTTAAAAACGATCTGCAACCCGTAGGCCTCAATGACATCGCCAATTCCAGTTTGTTTGTTTGTTTTGTTGTACCACAAAGTGAGTCTCCTGTGCTGCTCACGTACAATATCTGAGTTGATTTCACTGAGCATCCAGAGTTGGCTCGGTGACCCACGTGACACTGGCCACCAGTCACCACACTACATTCATATCCATACATTTCTGTGCAGCGTCATCGGATCTCCTGCTAGCAACTGCTCGTACTTCCTTTTCTTTTTTTTCCCCCCCAAGCCAAAGCACTGCTGGCAAACGGCAGCAATGGAAGTCACATCTTAAAGACACTCCTCGGTAGCAGCTTCTGCTTAAAGTGACGCTCATCTGAACCGACTAAGGGCCACTTCACGGTGATTCACTATCGGACTGATTGACACCGCACGCTCGCTGGAAGACACGTTCTCAAGAATTAAATCAAAACAATTCACCTTCTCTCAACCATCGCCGACTTCACTTAAACCCTCTTTTCGCTTTGCCCGCCATCCGACGCCCCACGTCTTCTGCTTCCCTTGTAGTCGTAGGGGCTCTCATTGTTTCCCCTCTCTGACCACCTTTGACACTTTTCTCTATCCTCTCTAAGAACGCGCCGGTCCGAATCAAAATGTCAACATGCATTCTCCAGAGAACGCCTACGTGAAGAGAGGAGGCCGTTTACCGATCAGGCGACACTGGACTGGTCTGCCGTCAAGCCTCTTGAGTGTTCTGGTTTCACTGCATTTCCCGAAAACATCATATCAAATATATTAGCCGCCTGTGGATAAGACGGCTAATATTACACCAGGATACAGGCTGGTTACATTGTTCCAGTTGTTATGCCAAGGTACACGTGTCCAGCGCACTACATCGTGGCATGTCACATCCTCAGAGTGTGTTTAGCGCGGGGTATTCCAGCGGAGAAATCACATGAGATCAGAAGTTGTTGACAGCAACTACAGTTCACAGCATAAGACAGCGGATAAAAAAAACAGAGCAGGGTAGAAGAGTCCCAGTAGTATGGACCTGCAGTCAGGGAGCGATCCCTGGTTGAGACAGGAAAACTCCCTTTAGTTCTAGAGGTCCTCTTCCCACCGCCGACAGCAGGTGGCGACGCGCGTGTATTCATAGTTCCAGTTGCCTCGGACTGGCTCTGGTTCCCTCTGCTCTCCTGCACAGGTTCCTGACTCGGGTCGCAGGTTCGGCTCAAACAACTGGAATGATCCCCGGCCCCCCGAGATCGGGAACGATTCTCATTCCAGTTGAGTCACTGCTATTCGCCCTTGATCTCCAGGATGGAGGGGTTGTGGTCCAGGATGGACAGGATGATTTTGTCCATGTACTGTCGCAGGCGTATGTTGATTTCCTCCTGCTCCTTCAGGGCCTCCATTAACTGCAGAGAGAGATGTTTGTTTAACACGTTTCAGTTCATCAACAAGTAGAGTCTCTTAAGTTTACTCTAGGACTTCTATAGGCTATTAATGGATGTATGGGTATACCTGCAATAACCAGGTGGATGAATCATTTTATATATATATATAAAATACATTTTTGGCATTTTGGTTTAAACTAGAATTAGCGCCGTGAGGTTGTGTGCCTGTACAAATATCTTTATTATTTTATCCTCCAAGACATTTTGTTTTTACCAGATGTGCTTGAGTACCTTTTAAAGCACGATACAACATAAATGTATTAGCATTATCATCATCATTATTTATATTATTATTATTATTTGTGTGGAATTGTCATAATTAGCATATGAAATCATGAGCTATGGCCACAAACTCGTTTTGTGAGGTCACGGTGATCCTTTGAGCATTTCCGAAATGTCACGTTCACGAGAATGTACGGACATCCCGAAAACACAATGCATAAACATGACTTTATGACTAATCAATTATCAAATGAGTTGCCATTTCATTTTCTGTTTATCAATCCACCGCCTGTTTCAGCTCTAATGCTGCTAGAGGAAGAGATTTTATCGTGCTCAGCTATTCCAGTTTAAGAACTGAAAGTGTGAGAAATGGCCTCCATATTATGCACAATACATTCAAATCTACAACAATGTAATATCTAGAACACTGTCACTGCTGTGATATGTCCAAGAAACACCTTCAACATTGTTCAGATCTAAGCCCTTAATCAAGTTCCAGTGAGAAGCTGCTGAAGAATGCAATGTGCACGTGCGGTACGTCTCCCCTCCGGATGTTCACCTGGTCTCTGGAGGCGTTCTCTATCTCGGCAGCGAGGGACTGGGCCTTGGTCTGCGTGGCGAACAGCGTCTTGGCTTCATACAGACTGAGGCTGAGGATCTGACCGTTGAGCTCATCGTTCTGCTCCCTCAGCTTCTGGTTCTCCTATAAAGAAAAGAATACGGATAGAGAGAAGAGATAAGTACCTGGACCAGAGCCTCGTCAGCGGCGATGATGCTTTATGAAGCTACTCAAGCCTCACTCAACCCACGCAACTAAACACTGCACTTCAGGCGCCTCATCTAGCAGCAAACACAGCTAACTATTTTGCCAACGCCTACAGGACGTAACACGGTGTAACATGGGTTATGCGTGTTACAGAACAAACTGCTCCCCTGCCCTTGTTTCTTTCCCCCTGGCGTGTTATGAAAGCTCCGTGATTAAGTTGCCTTTGAGCGCCGACAAGAAGTCAGTGTGCTTTTTTTCCCCCTCGCTCCACCCAGAGCCATTAGCGAGGGAATTGCAGCACTGACCCCGGTTCAGCTCGGGCACGTTCACTCTACTCCATTGGGATTAGTGGTTAATAGGGAGGTCACAGACGCAATTTTACCATCAGACCAGGGCGGAGCCGAGCCCCAGACAACACCAGGTGCTGGAGTTCATGGGGGAGAAAGTCCTGGGACGCAAATCGCTGGACACACACAAACATTTACAGAGGGTAAGACAGTGAGCTGATCCTCATGGATGTCACAGGGCAGTGTCTACCACATTAGATCAGAATGAGAAGCTAAAATATTGAGAGAGCATGAAGTATTATCACAGTATGATCATTCCCCTTCTGGTCTGAGGCCACACACACACACACACACACACACACACACACACACACACACACACACACACACACACACACACACACACACACACACACACACACACACACACACACACACACACACACACACACACACACACACACACACACACACACACACACACACACACACACACACACACACACACACACACACACACACACACACACACACACACACACACACACACACACACACACACACACACACACACACACACACACACACACACACACACACACACACACACACACACACACACACACACACACACACACACACACACACACACACACACACACACACACACACACACACACACACACACACACACACACACACACACACACACACACACACACACACACACACACACACACACACACACACACACACACACACACACACACACACACACACACACACACACACACACACACACACACACACTTCAAGGTTTGGTGTTTTGTCTTGAAAACGAGCCAGAACACAGGCTTCTGTGCCCGGCGCATTAAGACCTTTTTTTTTACTATCAGAGAAACACTCTTTGCTTTGCACAAGGTCTGTGCACTTTGCAGGTAGAAACAGTAACGTGACATTTAAGCCTGGCAGGCAGGTAACTATAGGGAAATGTCAGCGGATCTTGGAATACAGACGGCAGAGAGAATGGACTCGACACGTGTACTCGGCAGCTGGTGTTAAGTGGGCATGAAGTACAGCGCGTTGAAGTGCTTTTAAGGGAATGCGAGGAGCCAATGTGATTGACAGAGCGTTGGCCGCCCCTAACTCCACTGGCAATGCGTGATAATATATATAATATAATCACCCTGATTTAATTTGATGCACTTAGCAACCACGAGAAGAACACTAATTCATCGTGGTAAATGGAAACTTCAGAGTTCTGCAGGGGTAAAGTGAACTCAAGAAGCCCATCTGAATCCCTGTGCAGGTACGTTGGCCACAGTTAAGACTGAGGCTCTAAATTGGCCACGGTGTGTGAAATAATGCAGGGGTTGGATAGCAAATGCCTGAAGAGACCGACAGAGTCAGTAAGTAGCATCGAGCCCAGTCATGTTAAAAGGTTAAAAAAAAAACATATATCTTTAAAGAGCTTGTGATAAATAAATAAAATGAACCTGTACCCCATCAGAAATGTGTCAACATTTGAGACACACTTTGGACAATAAAGATTGGAAAACAGGTGATCTGTTCAATTGCTGAATTAAATTAAAAGCCAACAGACATTAAAAAAAAGTATTCACACATAAAAGATAGCGTTCAATCTGTGAGGGTATAATTATATAGGGTGCTTTGAGACGTAGCATCTCTGTACATCTCGTCCTCTTCAGTGCATTTAAAGCTGTACATTCTCTCAAATCAATATGAAATGACCATCTCTGCATGACGTCACTCTGACTGTGCACGTACAAAGGCGGCCTTTTTGTCAGTACCTGCTTGAGCCTCTTGACCTCGTGCTCTAGCTCCACCTCCCTGGTCCTGCTGTTGAAGTCCGCCAGTCCCGAGGAAGAGCTGCGACCGCGGCCGGTCCTCTCCGCGTCCAGCTTGAAGAGCTGCAAATGCTCCAGCTCGCGACGCAGGTCCTCAATGAGCTACACACAGAGACGAGGAGACATGGGCGATGTTACATCACGCCGGTACGGTGTTCTGTGGGTGTACGAGGCGGCGGAGCCAACGGCCCACACAAAATAGTCCCTCCCACCTCCTGCATGGCTTCTTTTTCCTTCTGGAACTGCTGTCTGTTCTGTCTGAGTTTGTCCATCATTTTCTTGTAGAGGTCCATCTCGTCCCTCAGGCGCAAACTGGTGTCCTCCAGCTTGTCCGTCATCCTTTGCTTCTCCTGAGGAAGGACAGTTGGTTTTGTGCGTGTCAAAAAACGGACAGGCAAACATACACTCCCTCATGAGACAGGCGTTCCTATTTACAGTATGCAACCAGTCAACATGTGCAAACCCACTAAGACTCACACAAATATACAACGATAAGACACTTGTATATCTACTATTAAACGTCTTTGACGTGGTATTTCCATATTGAGTTAGAGAATAAGTCAAATGTGTCAGTTGCAGTCAGTTTGAAAACACAACATTCAAAGTTGGTCCCTCATCCACGGAGGCAACACCAGAGGCCACGCCCCTGATCAAGGTTCGGGTTTATGTAGCCTTTACTGTCAGACTCACAATGTACAAGATGTTTATATTGATGGACCTGGAACTGCACTTGTAGAGCGCTTTTCTAGGCTTTCCGACCACTCAATGCGCTTTAATACTACGTGACATCGTTCACATCCAGTCATACACTGACGGGAGGAGCCACCTGCCCATCAGGAGTCAAACACAATCATAAAGTGTAGTTTATATCGGCTCTTTGAACCCAAAATTGCTTAAAAAGTAATGAAATATACGATCCATTAGTGACGGCTAACAGCAGACTGTTTGCATAAATTGTCTTCAAAATACGAGAAAATTGGTGAATGCGACAAGTTCTCCAGAATCACTCGTACATTTAAGAACAAGTCTGTTCGTACGAGGGCTTCTTGCATGAGGCCCTTTGTCCTTTTCCTTCCAAACATTCTTCTACCAAGTCAAAAACCCGGTGCCCTCGTTGCCGATTTCAGTTGGAAATTTGCACGTGTCACGCAAGGAGCGGCTCATGTATGTAGCCTCGAGGCCCTAGCCTCAACGAGGAGCAGCTACAGAGGTCTGGAAGTTCACTTCTTTCTAACTCCACCCCCCTTTGGAGCCACAAGAGGCTTCATGACACTTTTTTTTCAGAGATAAAAGAAACACACAAAAGACGAGCAAAAAGATAAACATGCCTTACCTCATCCAGTTTCTCCGTCTGTGATTTGAGCCGGCACATGCTCAGACCCATCTCACTGTTCTCCTCCTCTACCTGCTTCACTCTACAAAACACAAAATCCCTTTTACATCAGTCCCCATTCAGATTTTTACATTGAACAAACCCTCATCTGTACTGTCTCTCTGCATCGGATTATGCACTTTCGTGAGCTCATGCATTTGCGTAATAACGTGCATGCATTTGTGCTCGGCCGTCTGTGTGCTTCTCACCGGTTGGTCAGCAGCTCTATCTGCGTGTTCTTGTCCCTCTCCATCTTGCTGTAGGACTCTCGGTGTCGCCTCAGCCCCTCCTGCAGACTTTGCTCTGCTCGCGTCTCCTGGTCTTTCAGCTGCTCCTCGAGCTCGTGGACCCTGAGGCGAAGAACACGAAGGAAAATACATTTAAAACCGCGTCCCAACTGCAGCTGAGAGTTACTCTTCTGTGAAAGCCAGTTGTCTGACTCTACCTGTGTACTATGTGCGTGTTCTCCTGCTTCAGCTTGGACTTGACATCTCCGTTCATCAGGATCTCGCCCTCCAGTTCTGCCACCTTCTTCTCCAGAGAGCTCACCTGATAGAAACAGAGACAGTTGACTTAATCCAGAAGTTCCTATACATAATTAATGTGACAGTTATGTGAAAAGATTTAAGATGATTTTTGCTGATGAAAGTTCGGAAGTATCCCTCAACAAAACAATAATATCACATTGGCGTTAAACAAGAACATTGTTCCGACTTCCTAAATGCCATTGCGCAACTCCCGAGGCTTTAAAAGGCTTCATAATGACAACCCTGGTCCTTGAATTTGCAGCCGTAAGAGGAATCCTGACGGGGCTCATCCTCTGAATTAGCATTCTGAAGGCGCGCACCATCCAGGAACGAATCTGCACTCTGTGATTTTATTGCCAAGAGCGTACATGATGCTGAAGGTGAGATACCTTTTATGAGTTTGTCAGTATGCACACAGAAACAGGAGAGCTCAGTTTTAAATACAGGTCCGCTGACACAGATCCACATATGGATGGACAACACACACACACACAAATAAGGACACAAACGCAATGGTACCTTCTCGTTGATGTCGATGTCACAGGAGTCGATGCTGTCTCTGGAAAGGTCTTCCGTGCTGCCGTTACTGCTGCTCAAGTTGCTGTTGTGAAGCAGCTGCCTGCTCAAACACACAGAGACACACACTTAAAGAACCGGCCCCGAATAGACCCAGGTGAGCACTAGCTGGTTCAGAGTGTGTTGAGAGTAAATATATATATATATATATATATATATATATATATATATATATATATATATATATATATATATATATATATATATATAGTTGTGTGTGCGTGTGTATGAGAAAGCGTGAAAGGGAGTGTGTAGTGATCCTACTGCGAGATTGCAACGAAGGTTTCGGACGATGAGAACGGTGCCAAGAAAACACACACACACACGCCCACCCTCTTTTCCCCTTGATGGAAATAACTTGATCCATTACTGAGATTAGCAATATGGAGAGGAGAAAAACTAGAATCGCTGCCTCGTGTCTCTGCCAAACTGCGGTTTAGATATATCAATGTCTGTCTAAAAATTCCATCACCTCATCATTTTTATCCTATCAGCCATTTGAGTGAAAGTGACACATTAGCATATTCATTCTTGAGTTATGGCCAAAAGGTGTGACAGTGACCTTTGACCGCCAAATTCTAAAATAGGATCAACCTTGAGTCGAGGTGGACGGACGGAAGAAAAGTCCCTCCGGTCATGTCTTGAATATCGCGTTCACGAGAATGGACCGGACGTACGTACGAATGACACCACGCCTCCAACCGCGGCTGTTGCTGAGGCATGAAAAGGAGGAAACAGGAAGGAGAAGGAGTAGACGAACAGATAAAGAGGGCAATAAAGTGGAAGAAGTAATCAAACCAGACAGAGTACAGTAGCGGGAACGGGGCGAGAGAGAGCCGAACCGTATATTGAATACATAGATCAGGCCTGACAGGCTGTAACTCAGTTACTGCGGCTGGAAGAAGGACAAAAGCCTGAGACACAAAACATTTCACTCAGTACAGACCAACGTGGCAAACACATGGGGGGGGGACACAAAGCTGATGTCCAAAGTATTTTGGTTTTGAATCAACCCCGGAACAAAAACAAAAAGATTTCACAGCTTCAGATCAGATTGATTCCATCCAGATGTTGTGCGTTTTGTTTTCTGAATGACAAGTTACTAATTAACCGGCTGCCCGAGGACAATGGTCTGGCAGGTCGAGGGATAACTAATCTTTCTGTGTCAATAAATAGAGCAAACACGTGGTTATATATCGCCTCGAGTACAAGTGAGTGACCACACACACACACACACACACGCACACGCACACGCACACGCACACGCACACTCACACGCACACGCACACGCACACGCACACCTCTTACCTTCCGAAAGCAGTGCTGGTGATTTTCCTGTTGGGGCTGCAAAGGGAGAAACAAAATGACAGAAATTATTTTTTTTTATTGTATTGAAATGTCAGCGATACGTCTCGACTCGGTCGGCTCAACAATGCGGTGGAACTAACTGCTGAGGACAAATAAGATTTTTGTCTATTCAGTGTGACAGACGTGCAGGAAAGAGAAAATAGTGAAAGAAAGACTGAAGAACATGTCAATGATAACACAATATCGCTCCCGGTTCAGTGAGCGGAGGTTCAAGCGCCCAGAGACTCAGTCAGCGTGACGTGGCCGTCTGTGTCGGGGATTTACGTCGGATTAACAAAAAAGAGAAAACATACTGTCGGGCCAACACAAATGGGCCTCTCATGTCGTACGATAAATATCTGACAAGGGTGTCCAAAAGGCTGATCTTCCACGATCCTGAGAGACAAAACGATTCCCCTGCAGCTAATGTTTCACTTCACTTAATGTCCTCTTTTCAGTTTCAGATCCTAAGTGGTAAGAGGAGAATTACTGCTTACAGTGTGTATCTTTAATCTCTAAACTTCACTCATTTATTATTGAACATTTTTGTGTGAAAGTGCCGGTGATCTACACTGATGTAACGTCCATATTTTAAGCTTTGTCCCATTGCATGCGTTTCGAGTAGATTTATTTTTACTTGAATCTCTTGTAGCTCACTAGCTGATCTTCAAAAGCCCCCCCCCCCACACACACACACACAGTTTGTGGATCTGCTGCGATAAGATGCTTGTATCCCCACAAACATACGGACATTTGAATTGGTTAACACGTAACCAATATGGATATGGATATGTGGGGAAGAATAGGACATAAATTGCCTTCTACTAAAATATAGCATTCCTACTGAAGCTATAAGGAATCTAGTGTACATCCTCCACATTTAGGCTCATTTTCAAACCCCACCCACTAATTTCCCACGTTCATTACCCATGCTTCACTGTGGCTAATTTAATTGGATTAATTGTGTGTAAAAGAGCTTGACACGCACAAGTGATCCTTTAAATACTATTTGCTGCTACGTGGCAAAAGCTGCTTCCTCTGTCCATTCTGAATCCCTCGAGTCTTGCCTTAAATCCACCATTCTTTGGACTCAGCTATATGGTGCCTTTTTTTCCCCCCCATTCTCATCTTTTCTCATCGAGATCCATTCCTACCACCGTCCTATTTAATCCGTATCCACTTCCTACAGGCTCACTCCATTCGCCAATCAATTTCATATTCATTCTCCTTTACCTCTTGCTCTTCCCACTCTACCTCTTTCTCTCTGCCCATCCCTACTTCATTATTAATAAAAGGGAAGTGTAGGTCTAATTAGGAGAACGCGTTGGATTATAGAGATGTTTCTCTCTGGGGAGGAACCCTGCAGTCAGCAGTGAGTCCGAGGAGGAAAGAAACAAAAAGTAACTTCTCCACTATAATTCAAAAACATTATTCTAGGACGGTGTGTTGTCTCTGTGTTGCACTGGTGCGTTTGCCGGTAGCCAGCGGTCTGTATTAATGGATTATGTTTCCACTAATAGATTCCTATTACAATGGTTGATGAGGTAAGCACAAGGAGTGACCGCATTAGGTAACAATCGATTAGCGTGTGTGTGTGTGTGTGTGTGTGTGTGTGCAATAAACAGGAGGAGGAACACTTCAGACATTAGTTACAGCGGTTACAGCGTGCTGTATAGTTCCTGTGGCTAATTATTCAACGGTGGCTCCGTGGTAGAGCCGTCCGTCAATCAGCGGGTCGATTCCCGGCTCCTGCAAGTCTATGTCGCTCACAAAGTCACTCCCTATTGCACTAACATTTAGTGGGTGTAGATCTTGTTTGTTTGTTTGTTTGTTTGTTTGTTTGTTTGTGTGTGTGTGTCCTACCTGTTAGACTTGAGGTTTTTGAGGCGAACCTCCAGGTCGTTCAGCAGGTTGACCTTCTTGCTGCACTGAGAGCAGTAGACATCCATCAGTTCACCGTTGTAATGCTGACGCACCTTACGAGGAGTCTGGCCCGCGCTGTACACACACACACACACACACACACACACACAGGTGAGTGGCTTACCTTTCGAAAGCAGTGCTTCTAGTATGTCGGAGAAGTGTCGGCCCTCAAAGCGAGACAGCGACACAATGACCTCATTACCAAATCTGTTGCCAAAATAAGGATTGCATTGCATCAGGATCTTCCAAGTGGGTCCTCGGGCCATTACCACAAACCCATATTTGTACAGTTTTTTTAGTTGTAACTTTACTTATGTACAGATGTACACATACCATCAATATAGTCAAAGTGGGTCATTTGTATTGATTTAAAATTGTAGGAACGAGCAGCAGATAGAGAAATACTTTTTTTGTAATATGTGTGCACACCAATAAATGACTAATGTCGTGGGGATTTCTGATCTAGAAACATTGATTTCCATGCAGTGCAACTGGTTGAAAACTATGCATTGACATACATTTTCTGTTTATGGGCCACAAAGAAAAAAGTGTGCCCACCCTTGCCTTAATGCATTACACGTGCCTGAAGATACGCTCCCTGTTCCCGAATTTCAACACAGCATTCTCAAAATCTCAACCTCAAAAACTCAAAGTAATTGATTTTGGAGGTTTTTAACCCACTTTGTACTGTAGTCACTCAAACTTCTTTCAATTCTTGTAAATCCGGGGCCTCATTTTAAATTTAAATCTCCATGCCAACTCCATTTGGTGAGTTTTGTCTGCTTGGTATGCGAGGAAGGAGCGGCGTCGCCACTCTATCAGCCGGGAGACTTAATCCCATTAAACACAGGCTTTTGTTGAATATTAATGTGGCCTTCAGGGCAAGAGCTCCTAAGCTACACTTCTATAGTCCAGACTTTATTAATAACATTGAGTCAGGTTCTGATTCGGCAGAGTGGAGCCTCAAGTCCATCATATTTAAGTTGGAGCTACAGAAAATGGTCAACGTCTTTATCAGAACTTAACCTTTGAGAACCTTTTATCTGCACTGCTGGGCCACCAAACATCTGCTACTGGCCCTGGAAGAAATTATTCTATTCATTTGACCAAACTTGAGTTTCTTCAGTAAGATGTTAGGGAGGGACTAGGGACGAGTGTTTTAATATTCATTCGTAACAGAAATACACCCGGCCACCCTGTTGACCACTTTACAACAATGGAGCCTTTACTGTGTTGAGGTTCAGCATTCAAACACGGGGAGCGATGTCTCACAACGTTTCCCTCACCTAGAGGGAACAGATGAGCCGAGGTCGGAGCACCCGTTGGTTCGAGTCTCGTCGTCCGGGCAGGGGCTGCTGGGAGCGTAGTCCGGTTCCTCCCCTTCGCCGTAGTCCTCAAACTGCTCCTCGTTCAGAGAGGCCGAAGATAGGTCAGAGGTCACTGAGACGCTGGTCTGACCACAACTGTGGAAAAAGAAGGAGGGGATGTGATATTTATTTATTTGAGTTTAGAGGATAGAGGTTTCCTGAAAATGTCCCTTGTGTTTTGTGAATAATGTTTTTATATTTTTATCTGATTGAGAAAACAGCCACGAGGACAATCACGCTAAACAGAAAGCGATATGTGTCCCCATGAATGAAGGTCTCCACCGTGTGAAGCAAAGGAAACGAGGAGCATCACCGCATGTCGACCGATTTAGAGACGGTGAGACCGACAGTAAAGCAGTAGTAGTAAAAAAAAAGAAAAAAAAGAAAGATGGAACAAAGTCGTACTTCTCCCCAGGGAAGAAGAGATGCCCCAGTGCGTCTTCCTTGTCTCCAGGTCTGATCGGCCCGTCGGAGGTGTCTGACCCTTGGGTGCTTTCCACTGCGCTGTCTCTGTCCGATTCCCTCTCCCTGCCCTCGTCTGCCACCTCCTCCTCAGGCTCCTGCACCTCTCCCGGTAACAGCTGGCTCTCAGGGACGAGGTCAGGAAAGGCCCGCGTGCACATGATGGCCGGACAAAGCCGCTCCTCCTCAACGCCCTGGAGCATGATGGGAAGAGGGGAAAGAGTCAGTTTACAGACACATTCGCAGGCCCTGAACTGCAACAGCAGAAACAGAGTTTGAGTGTGGCCGTTATTGCGAAGACAGTTAATTAATGACGTTGCCCAGTGACTCTTTACGCTGATGGCATCATTTATACCATCATTTTCTATTGCAAGCAAACATTAAAAATCCTTTCATTGAAAAAGATGTTCCTTAAAACTTAAAGATGTTTTCTTAAAATAACCCGATAGAGCGGGCTCTATTTGTAGACAGAGACGGGGGTCATAACCTTAGAGGACAATTTAATTTGAAAGAAAACACTGCATTTGAGCGGGACATGAATGAGGAAGGGGCCTTGTCTCTCTTGGTCTCACATGCTCATTGTTGATGTTTTTGTTTGTCCACTATTTAAGTTAAAGAAGGAGGTAAGGCCATATTAATGTTTACTTCTGCATATAACATATATAATATTCATATAGTTAGTTGGTTTATAATTTGCTGTCTATGTTTATTGTTTATAAATGTATACATATCTAATGTATACCATAGGCTGTATATAAGAAGTGGAAGTAGTCATCGTGGCATCACCCATTTAGCCAATGGAAGTCCTGTGTTGTTCATATAACAGCATGACTGTTTTAGTTTCAGGAGGGCTGCTCACAAATCATGGCTGCTGAGAGTTTTAACACTAGTGGATTTCTTTGTTGGGTTAAACCCCCCCACACACACACACACTTAGTAAATTCCTTCACTGTGGGAATGGTCTTAAGCTCACATTGGGGGTGTGGAGGACTAGAAAAGGTAAAAGGGCGACGGGTCAAAGGTCACAGGTCCCGCTCCGGCGAGTATCACTCTTCGCCGCCTCAAATCTCTTCCAATGCAACAGAGAACAAGGACTTAGCATGACGGAGCACTGCAGCACGAAGGAGGAGGGCAGGTGAAGAGGTGATCAGAGAGGACGGCGAGCAGGGTGAGGAACAGAAAGGTGGGGAGGGGGTGGACGGCAGTATGGATGGAGGTTTGGGGGAGGAATAAGTATGGTGGAGAAAGTTACCAAGCGAGGAGAGGGAAAAGACCAAGAGGAACAAAGCCAAGAAGGAGAGCTGTGAAGAAAGATATGAGAACACTTTACAGACCACTACAGCGTTCAGGCTGCTCTCACAACGCTGACTTTTCATCCCTTGAGCTACACTGATCTTGGCCGAACAGCAAATTGTTTCATCCCATAATAGGGGTGTAACGCAGAGCCACTATCTGTAGGTCGCAAAAATTTATTTAGTCGGATTTATAACAGTGAGCGAAGCAGAAAGGTGGAAGAAAATGTCCAGATTGTAAGAATAAGTATGTATGAATAACAAAATAAAAAACAATTTAACCATGTACCAGAATGATAAAATAACGAAACATGATTTGGATTTGATACCTTTTAATGTTCTTGGTGGAAATGAATAGCGGAAATAAAGGGAAAATACAGGTCAAAATTGCATTGTACATTGCTTCTATGAAAAATTAAAAATGTTTTGGTATTTTGCATTCAATTGAATGAGGTCTGTTACGAATGTTACTGCAAGGAATGAATGCAGTTTGCATCAGTTTTGAGATGATTATCTTCTCATATCACAATAGTGTTTACATCTCTATCCTTTACACACACACACACACACACACACACACACACACACACACACACACACACACACACACACACACACACACACACACACACACACACACACACACACACACACACACACACACACACACACACACACACACACACACACACACACACACACACACACACACACACACACACACACACACACACACACACACACACACACACACACACACACACACACACACACACACACACACACACACACACACACACACACACACACACACACACACACACACACACAACAGAAGCTGAACTCATGAACTGAGGCTCTGTACTGTAACAAAGAGACACCATGGGGTCTGGAGCTGAGTCACCCAGAATAAAACCAGGGATAAAGACCTCTTTAGCATTCCTTACACCAGCCTCCTTATTTCCCTGCAGCAGGAAAAAAGAAAGAAAGAAATGGTGCGAGGCCCCCCCCCCTCTCTGTACTCCAACACAACAATAGAAAAAAGAAACGCTGAACAAGCTACCACAGCGGGGAAGAGAGACACCTGTTGTGTTTGTTTTGGTGAAGAGAGACAAGGACGTTTTTGTTGCAGTGCGAGCTACAGAACTAAGCTTCCCAATGAGGGTTGAAAAGGTGAGCAATACACCTCGTGGAGGTTGCATTTAAAAGTGTTTAAAGAGCTTTATTTTCCTGTGTTCAGGTTAACACTCAAGTGTTCAGTTAGTTGCACTCTTTTTGGGAGAACGGAAGGCGCCAATTAAAGTGTTTCTGATTGCTGCTGAATAGTAAAAGAGTGATGATGGAGGGAGGAGCTGTGTGTGTGTGTGTGTGTGTTTACAGTATGCCTCCCTGGACCTGGGGGCCTTTAACTGCCACAACATGAGCCTGCAGAGTGTTACGAGTCCCCCCCCCCCACCCCCATTTTTAGTCCAAGGAGGATATGATATGTTTGCTCGGGTTTTACCCAGCTCTGTTATTGATGATTTATCAGAAGGTTTTTACCATCCGGTAAATTATTTGATGAGCGTCTGAAGCCTTTCAATGTTTGGGAGTACACCTAGTATATTACACCAATATCTATGTTTCTGCAGGGTGCCTGAAGCGAATTGAAAACAGTCATAAATCTTTCAATCTATATCAAATGTCAGGATGACGACTTAAAATGGATCCAAATGCAAAACAGAACATCAATCGACGTTCACGTCCAGAGATTACAAAGACATGAACTACACCGCTTCAGAGCATTATTCTGCACACCATCAATGCTGTTGCACATTTTTCTAATAAACTAGGAAAAGGATTTCTGATCTCTCCGTGGGTCCGTTGCTGCAGGGTCTGACCTAGTTAAAATACAGACATCCTATCTCTTCCATGCTTTTTCTTCCCGCTGTCCCAGGTGAGGCCAACGCCAGCGAAGAACCAGAAAAATGCTGCTTCCATTTTCTGAGATGAGAAGGTGATAAGAGACGTATGCGAAGAACAACTGTAGCCATTCGTGTCTGCGTGAAATCTCTCTGTGTCCGGCTTAGCAGAGCGGGTTCCAGGTGTTTGGCTGAAGAAGCAAATGGTCTCAGACACCTGGAGTCTGGAGTATTAGAAGTAAAGCTTGGTAGCCCAGATTTGTCTGACAAGAATACAGAAGCAGCTCTTAACACGGCCAAGCTCTCAGGGAAAGGTGTATTATTTACATCCATTGCATCTGCAATAGAGATGAAAGCAGGGAGGAGGGGAGAGGGGAGAACAATAGAGAAGGGGCATTTCTCTAAGGGAAGCTGAATAGAGAAAGAGAGAGTAAATAAAATGAAGCAGAGAAAAAAAGACTGAAGCTAACAACAAGCAGTGCCACAGTGTACATATCGGTCCAACTCGCACGCCTCATCGCGAGTACCGCGGGAATCATTTGGCAGCCGCGCCGGCTTTTTCTTTCTCCAGCCGTGCATAAATGGGACTTTATGTAACATGACTGATGACTACGAATCACACCATGTTGACAGAGTCACGCTGCAGCGGTTGAGCGACACCGTGGAAGACGATGCGGTGCCGAAAAACCGCGAGGCGCAAGTGACGACACCGCATCGCGATGGCTGCGACTGGTCGCCGACATACAGTATTTACACGTGTGCGCTTGTGCAAGGGAAAGAACCGGAGCCAAAAACAGGTGACCGGCAATCAAATTATGGAACCATCCGGGTGCAAATCCCTGGCGGACATCACAGAGGCACAAACAGGAAAGACCATCACCAGGAAGTGGAGTGAAATGGAGTCGGTATTCGCGGGAGGCCAGATGTGCACATTATGTCAAATGATGAAGTTCGTTCTGTTTCTGTCTCTTCGCCGTCTTCACTCTGGCATCTCTGCTTTATAAATCGGAACCAGAAACAAACTTTACAGGCAGAGTGTTTCTGACACGCACTTCACATCCACGTGGCGCCACTCACTGGCACAAATCACACTTGCAGCGGCCGACAAGGCGGAGTGACGTGAACAAACTACTCACTGAGAGGCCAATTAACGGGAGGTCACCGTCAGGGGCCAGAACTCGCCATCGGGACCACGCCGCTGCGGCCGTCATTAAAAAAAGATGGACTCTCCATCCGCCTCCTCTCCCTGTAGTCTACGCCGAGTGCTGAGGGTCAATACCAGTTTAGTGCTGAACAAGTCATTAATCAGCCCTCCTGGCAGGGTGGAGAATTACGTGGATGACGATGCGTGTCACGGTTTGATTAATCGAAATGTAAAACGAGGGAGACGATGGCGTTGAGCAGGAAGCGGTGCAACCTGAATGATATTTTCTCAGCTGTCAGGAGAGGTTCCCACGTGCGTCTCATTAACTTTCACTCATTTATCATAATCGTTCAAACTGGTTTTCGGCGTTGACAGAATCTTCCATTAAAAACCAAACAGCAACGTTGAAATCAATAAAAGACACACGAATCGAAAGAATTCGTGATGCAGGTTGATCTTCATTGAACCATAATAATTATTCATTTCAAAAGTAAAAAAAAAAAGGAGAGTTCACCCCAAAATGAAAAATACACATTTCTCCTCCTACCTGTCGTGCTTTTTATCAGTCTAGATTGCCTAGTTTTGGAGAAAAAGATGTCTGCCTTCTCTACAATATAATATGGCACTCGGCTTGTGTCGCTCAAAGTGGCAACAAATCCACAGCAATGTCTCTTTTACAGCAATCGTGACCCGGTTACTCAAGATATCCCTCAGACCTTGTTGTTTTCTTTCAACCATAGTTTCTACACAAAACTGCTCGCAGCGAGGATTGTTTGGCCATTTGCCAAATAGCACTACAGGTAAGAGGCAAAATATGTATTTGGGATTTCGGGCTGAACCGTCCCTTTAAGACAAAGCCTTAAGTGAGCTATGATCTCTTTTGAACATCGCCTTTCACAAATATTTTTGTGGTTTCGTCATTGGAGCCAAACTAGAATAAAAGGACATATACGGCTTATGAAGTAATAAGATGTTGTTCCTGTTGTCACGTCTTGCACAACTAGTTGGGACAGTAACCATCTTGTTGCTCTACGATCACAAGTAAACATGGAGGAGGACAAAACACCAGCGCGGGGAGGGATCGGATGAGCAGGCGCACACAGCGACTGGTTTCCATCCACACTGATGAAGCTTTTGATTCAGTGCGACTCAGCAGCAGAGGGACTTGAGGTTGAGCTGAAGAGTGATGGTCAAATGGAAAGAGGGAGAACGTAGAGAATGGATCGGGGAGAGGACGGAGAGAGAGAGAGAGAAGCAGCGCTCTCTGTGCTTGTGTTTGTCAGACTTGAGCTTGAGATAAGAGGCGTTTCTCTGCAGAGGCTTTCCATCTCTGCCTCTCTTTGTTCATTTCATCCTCTCTTTCTCCTGTTCTTCTAAACCCTGAGCCCCTCGACTGCTGCCGCTACAGAAATATTCACCTATAAAGTGGATTGCTCTGCTTTGATATTCAGCGCTTTGACTAGTTACCGGTCGGGGATTCTGCCATCCTGAGCCTCAGATCTCACCAGCTGGTAACAAGAAGCTCTGGGACAAGAGGGCATAAGAGGCTTTTCAGAACCCTAAAAGGATATTCGGACTCACAAATATGTACAAAAACCGCAGAAAGGATGAGACAATTACTTGATTAGTCAGTTATGCCAAATGTTTCATCTTCTCAAATGTGGGAATTTGCTGTTTTTCTCTGTCATAAATAATATCTAATTGAATTGTTGTACTTATGAAACTGTTGTTTCAACATGTCTCATTTTTGCCAGGTGAGACTTTGAACTATTTTCGGATATTTTGTAGACAAATCATAGACTGTATAGAAGAAGTTCTATAAAACTGAAAACACACTTTCAAAGAAAACACAAACAACTCTTCAACCAGACAACGCCGTGGTGTGGACCTGTCAATCACAGTAGCCCCACCCTAAAGAAAATCCTGCTTTATGGTCTATTTTACTCAAAATGGACCGTAATTTATTAAATGAACATCATGCTGTATTGAAGAGACTTGAAACTAGACTTAGAACTAGAGATTGAGACCATAAACTCATGTTTACAATGTTTACTGAGGGTATAAATCAAGAGAGAAGTAGGATCATTTTCTCATAGACTTCTATACAAACATTTTTTTTTTACAACCAGAGATGTCGCCCCCTGATGGCCATTAGAGAGAATGCAAGTTTACGTGCATTTACACAAGTTTACAGACTAGGAGTAAGCTATCTGAGACAAAGAAGCAATTAAACCAATAAATAATAAACAGAAGTCTGGAATAAAATCAAGTTAGTTCCCATGTTGCCTCTTCAGTGGATGAGTGATGTTCATATCCATGTATAGATTGCTTCAATACCAGTTTTCCAAAACACCATGTCAGTGGATCATAAACACTCCGTTTGTGAGTATGTGCATGTTTCTGTCTGCGTGTCTGTATTATTCAGCTCCTATTATGAGCAATACTCTTCCCACACACACACACACACACACACACACACACTACACAAAGGGGAAGTAATGACTCATATTTATCGACCATTTCGTTAAGTCAACACCGTGTGAAACACACACACACACACACACACACACACACACACACACACACAGCACACAGCACACAGCACCCGAGACTCCCCATGCTCTTTAAGTCAAAGCTGTAAGTCAAACATGAACACTGGGGCTTTTTAGTACAGTTTGACACGCACAACTACACACGAATAAAAGCATCACAGACACACAAATGTGTTTCCAGCTGAGTCTAAACAGGTAGCTGCATTGGATTACCAAGAATGTAGCAGTGGACAAAGAACAATGCAAGGAGGGACCGGAGCCGCACACTGGTGACTGTGTGAAGGTGTTCTCAATGATGGAGCAACGCCAACAGGTGAAACAGTGTGACTGTATGCGTTTTATCATTTCTGAATAAATAGAAATATGAGGAAAGTAGTGAGTTTATTTTGGCTAATTCTGACTTCATCAAGGGAGTATTTAAAAAAAGAAAAAGCAGCATGTCATTGTAGATAAGTGTTTGAATTCTAAAGAGAGTGGGTGTGTAGCTGTATATACAAGAGGCCCGTTAAACAAGGAGAACTTGAAATACGTCCTTTGATTAAGAGCAATTAAGCGGTGTGGGAGTTGTCTGTGATTTTGTTCTACAACCTAAAGTCTTTAACAGTCTGTCCTCAGTTCATGAAAATTAAATCGGAACATGTTGGTTGTTCCGTCGAACTTAGCACCGCCCTCCTGCGGCCTCGACCCATTTTGTCCTGTTTGTGTGTGCATGTGTTCTAAAGACCCAAAAGTCGGCCTCACAGCGTCATTGACATATCGAAGTGTAATTTAGAGAAGCTTTCGCACGAGGCAGGCCGGTTGGGTTATTAGTGCGTTTGCTCTCTGTGGGCCAGTTGCAACACGCTCCAGAGTAAAAGTGCCACTGCTTCACATCAAAACACGGGAGCTGGCATCAACCTGCAGAAGTCAGACCAAAGTAATATAATGTGCTTTGTTTACATACAGACTACAACAAGCACCTTAATAAAGCTCAGTGGAGCTGCTTCTCACGACTTCTGTCAGAGAAAAATGTGTTTAATTAGTTTCATCTTGGAGCACTCTTTTGGTGTTCAGATCATTTCCTCTATGAGCCAAAGTGTGTTGTGTCTAGCGCGCTGATTGTCCTCTCTGTGTCATCGAACTCACATCCAGTGAAAAGAAAAGAAAGTGTTTCACAAAGTGCTTTGTCTGTCTCTTAAGGGCCTGTTTGTCAGCTCTCCTGCTGTCGGCCGTTGAATGGCATTTCAATCAGTGTCGGTTAGTGGCAGACCCCTCGGCAGGTGGTCGGGACCCCGGCCTCTTTTCAGCCGTTGCCTGAGAATTACTTTAAATACTTTCTAAAAAAGGAGAAAAAAAAAAGTCCAGAGACAATAAATGTCTTGAAAATAATGTGAACGTGTTAAAGATAATCATTTGTTTTTTTCCAGGACTAGTCTTCTCTCTATCAATGTGTGAGAGAGCATGATGGACATCAGAGTGTGACTGTCCTAAACGCATGCAGATTAGCCTCCACTCAGCGCGGCACGTTAATCTAGTTATTCTAGTCCCGGGGTAAACATTATAAACACCTGGGGAAAGGAAGAAGAAGCTAGATTACTGTAAGAAAAACGACTTTAGTGAAGGAATACAATATTTGTTGTGTATTTGTTGTTGTTGCCCGAGACAATCCACAAAGAGCGTCCTGCTCGGATGAAGAAGAGTTAATCTCGTTATGTAATGTCCAGTCACAGACCAGGAGCATTCAAAATGACGAGAGGGTGACGTCACGTGTTGCCATTGAAGTAAAGCGCACCTTGCCTTTTCTATTTTGGGACCAATGAACGGATGCATCAAAGTACAATAAGTATCGGTTGTATTGTACATTTAGATCTTCTGAATTCTCTTGATGATCTCAATGATCGTAACTGTGTCAACTGTACAAACTTTCCGGTAGTGAATCACATTTAAATCCGACGACATCCTTGCTCAGCCCCGCTGTGTGTTGCGTCTACACCGACATTTTCAGTGTAGTAGGTCCAAACCACGACGTGATTGTTTTGGTATAAACTTCCCCCCTTTTCCCTGAACCATGCCCCAAAATAAAACAGACTGGAATAACTTTACACCGAAAAGGGACGATTTCTAAATGACTGAATATTTACAGCGAAGACGTTAAAACACACATGACAGGAGGAATCATACCAGCCCACGCGCTCTCATATTTAAATGCCAAACATCCTTCTCCCTTCAGTCCTGCAGGCTCTTCCCTCTTTCCTTTCCCGTTCCGTGTGCACTTTGCTCTCCGCCCGGTTTCCCTGCACGCGTCTTTTGATCTCACTCGCCCTCTGCAGTTGCCTCTCCTCGCAGCCACCGATGCTTTCCAATTAATCACATTACTGTCACAGGGATGTTGAACCGCCGGCGACCGGGGCCGCGAGAGGATATGATGGTGAGGAGGCAGTGAGGAGCAGACTGGGGAGGAGGAGGGGGGGAGCGACGGCGAAGGGACGGGACAGAGTAGCGCGAGGACAGCCGAGCGAGACAGACAGACAGGCACACATACACACACACACACACACACACACACACACACACACACATTCAACTGGGCACACCCGTCAAACTGCCCCCCCCCCCCTTTTCCCACTCACCCCTTCACATACAAACTACCCCTGCTCCCCTTATGTTTACGCCTCTCTTACCCCTCACGTCCCCACACTGACGCTGTGTTGTTGTTCTCATTCCGTTTGAGGGCTCCCTCACCTGCCTCGCTTTTTCCAGCGGGTTGCATGCGGTCTGGTTGCTTACCCCGTTTATCAGTCCATGGTCAGCAGTCCCCCTCTTCCCATCGGCAAAACCCACGTCCACTGAAGTCATCCACTGTTCACCGGGGCTAAGTCCGTTGTTTCGGCGCACGCACACACACACACACACACACACACACACACGCACAAACACACACACACACACAGGTGTTCCCTTTAAAGGCAGGTGGAAGAGGGAGAGTCGGGATAGTCCAAAGGGTGAGTCCTTGTTAGTGGTTTAGTCCAAAGTAGAGGCAGAGGAGCGGATGTATCGTTCATTTTAAAACACTGCACTGGCTGCCAGGCGTCTCACTCACACACACATACATACACTCACTCGCACACACACACACACACTTACTCACACACAAACACAAACACAAGCACAGACTCTGCACCTCACACTCTTTCCCTCCCTCTGACTGCCTCCGCCGGCTGACTCGCATTCACAGTGAGAGCAAAGATTCAGGCAACAGTTGTTGAATTCATGGCCCCTCCTCCCCCCCGCCCCCCTTGCATGCGGGGTTGCTTAGCAACTGGCTTCTGTGGGCGGGGCTTGTGATAGTCCTCACATTGCTGCACACCCTGCTCACGGGCTGCCGCCTACTCAGGCTATATTTGCATGTCAAGCCCTGCCCACCTCAGTGTGAGAGTCTCTTCTGTGGAAGAGGCCAGTGCCTGTGTGGGCTTGTGGGGGCTGTGGGGACGGGGACGGGGTCATTGAGACCAAGCAGGTTGTCTTTAGTGATGCAGCAGATTCCACGAGGTGGGTCCAAAAGAAAAGACGAGTACTGGTTAGTCACAATGGAAAGGAGAAAAAAGGGAGGGGGGAGGAAGCATTAGAGAGAAGGAGAAAGAGAGAGAGGTGACGGCAGAGCAGCTAGGGGCATTTGTTTGTTCACTTCACGCCTATCTATCTATCTATCATTTCTGACATTTTATGGATAATCAACTGATAAATTGAGAACATAACAGACAGATGAATCAACAATTAAATAAGTAATCTACACAGCATTAGAACAACCAAAATCCAATCGCACACCATTGTAGAAACTGCATTCCTCCGCTCTAACACATTGGTTGTAGTGTGAGCTAATCCAGTGAAAGAGACTGATGTTTTTGTGTAGGATCATATGATTAAAAATGGAGAAAATCTTCAAATATCTTTTGAAATCCTTTCAAAAATGTGTGGCGGTCCGTATGCACATGACGTAGTTTTTTGTAATTCCTGAGAAGTTGTTATTTCACAAATACAGTAGGTTTTATGGATGTATTGATAAAAAAAAATGATGTGCCAAAACTCAAAGTCTTCATACTGCTTTTAATTCCTCAGCGGGCGAATGGAAACTCCATATTCCCTTTGAACCAGCGCCTCTCAAAAGCAAAGCTCTTTTTGAAATGTTCATTTCACAAAAACAACTTCTTATTTTTCCTGCCGCGCCATTTCTCCCTACATTTCTAAATCCTCTCAGAGAACTTAAGGTCTTACTGACGTGCCCTTGGGCATTTAATCCATTCCTCAAAGAGTTTTAAATAATTGTGGGGGAATGTCCTTTGAGTGGGCTCTCCGTTAATGTTTACCATTATTTCTTTCTCCACTCCACAGGGCCTTTCAATCATTCTCTCGGCCGCCGCTCTCTGCTCTACTCCTCACGTGTATCTTTTAAATTGCCCCGAGCGGTCTCTCTTACAGGAGTCAGGGATACGGAGAGCAACTTGGAGATCCCCGGCTTCCTCTCATTCAACGTGAGGATCGCGTGTGCTGCTGTTATCTTTGTGGCGTCCGCCCCCAGTGGAGCCATTAGTGAAAAGGTGTCTGTGGCTTCGACGTTACAACCGCCGTAGGCAACTCCTCCTGAGAATGAGGAGCAAGCGGACGTTACCGCCGAGTGCTGTACAGTGATTGCGTATCGAGCGTTGGTTAGATAACGCCATCAGCGTGCTTTAACGGCCAGCGTATCCGCGCCCCCGTGCAGCAATGCATTTTCCACAAAGACACCAGGATGAACCGGTTACGGCCGTGCTGCACAAAGAGGGGGACGCCTCGATCCCACGAGCATGCGCCACTTGTATGTTTGGTCGAGGAACGGCTAACGCACGCCTGTGAATCTGAATCCATTATATTTCCGCTTGCCCTCACTTCGCGCCGTGTGTTTGTTTGTGCACACGATAAAAGAACTGATGACAAACACGCTCACATTTCACTGGGAATCATGTCTCTATGTTTCGGCCTGTATCTGCCCGGCTGAACAAGCTGCTGTCGTGATCTGCTCTCTCTTGACGTTGTCGTCCCTGCCTCCCATATATCTGCTGTCCTACTTTCATTTGAAGGACCGGTTCCCAGCACTGTGGAGACATACAGTAAATCACACACTGGACTGCCATCACAACAAATCCCCTCTCGTCTCTGTGCCACTTGAAATAAATAACAGAAGGATTTATTTTTGCGTCTAGAAATCCTATTAACCTGTATTGTCATTATTATGCTGATACAATCACATGTTGTCTGCGTTTCCAAGCTTTTGTTTGTATGGCGTCAGCTCAGGTTTCACCACTTCACGTCTTGTTCCAGTACATCTGATGGCCGCGGAGCCGAAACACAATCCCGCTAAAGTTACATGGAAATGTCCGCAAACTTGTTTCTTTTCTCTCCCGCCTGGTGACATATTTTCGAGCGCTTCAGCGTCGATTTCACGACTCACGCGATCTCTGTTTCTGGTACACTGTGTCAGAGATGATGCTCGGTGTGAGAACTCCTAGCTGATGGAGAGGAAGAGGGGGAGGTGGGGAGAAAGATAAAGAGGAGGAAAGAGACGTGATACGAGCTGAGGGAGCCAAATACAACCTGATTTCGAGGAAAGGAATGCACCCTTTCTCTCTCTGTCTGCTGCTCTCTTGCTCATTCACTTTTAAAAGATGTTGGCAGTGGCTCAACCAATGGCCTGCTTCTGTTTGTTGATGTGCAATTTGTTAGAGGGCTTGCCCCTTCCCCCCCCCCCCCCCCCCCCCCCCCCCCCCCCCCCCCCTCTTCTCAATGAAGCCATTTACAATTCTATTCATGCCTACCTGCCTCATTCAGAGGGCGACACACAGTTTTGGACCGAGGGCCTGGTTTTCACAAAGTGTTATCACAGTTATGTCAACCCTCTTCAGAGAGGAGAAGGCGTTACTGCAATAAGTTAAGTGCCAAAGAGAGAGACGGTGGTGGAGAACTCTGCATTAAACTCCTCACAGGCGAATGGACACCGGGCTTAATAAGCAAACACACATACAGAAGTAATAACAACGACACACACACACACAACTAAATGTGCGTGTTGCAGCTGAAACCTCTCCATGGGGATTCTCAACCAGCTGCTGGGCTTCGCAATGCAGCAAGACGAATGATAGAGAGGGAGAGAGGGAGAGAGAGAGAGAGAAGGTTGTGGGCAGGAGAGGCCCCGTATAGAGAAAGAGAGGGAGGGGGGAACGAACGCGGCACAGATCCTACCAACCAACTGCTTAGTTGGGCCGAGTGCTGTGAATCTCAGCATTCAAACTTGGCATGTGACAAGTGGACATGTGAGGGAACTAGAATGAAAATGCTACTCATACGTCAACGTTTAGCCCTGTGAGAAGGAAGTTACATATGAGACCATTAGGACGTTTTGAATGATCGAGCATTGACAAGCGCGCATCATTTGAAATGCCATAATCATCATTATACAGGGTCAGGGGTTTGGAGAATGTGCAAAGTGAGTATCTGTTGCAGAGCCTGAGAGCTGACGACATGCAAACACCGACTGCACAACTTTGTGAGATCCGCGATAATGACAATGTCGGCGAGGTGAGAGGAGGGGTTCAGTTACAGCGTGAGAGCGTGAGAGATTGAAAAGACTGAATACTATCTTGAGTATGCCGGGCTTGACAGAAAGAAGAAAAAAGTGACACTGTGAATAACTGAGTGTCAGTACACGTGATTGAAAATGTGAAGGATGACATTTGAAAAATATGGAAGATGAACGATGAATACATCATTTCTATTTCGTCCTGACTGCATCAGGATGCAATGCGCACAGATTGTGCACATACCCTGTATTGACAACCACAGAGAGAGATAGAAATATTCTCACAGACACAGTCTCTCTCTCTACATGTCTGCTCGGCAACGACGCCTGTGGTGTTGCTGCTTGCAGCGTTCTCGGGGACCGCTCATACGAAAGCAGCTTCACACTCGACACTGCGCCTCCTTCTCAGCAATACGCCTGCCCTGACATAGTTCACAATAGTCACAGCTACTCAAGGTCAGAACGGAGAAATGTCACCAACTTTTGACAAAGCGCCCCCATTGGGGGTCCCGAGCAATACGCCCACCAAGTGTGAAGTAGATCGGAGGAGCAGTGCTGGAGACACGTGAAGAACTCGCTTTATGGTTAGGTATTAGTCTTCATTCTGCATATACTCTGCACACGCTAAAGTACATTTTGTTGTCTCTGACATGGTGACGAATGACGGACAGTTACTGTATACAATACACTCCAATTAGAGAGGAGGGTACGCACTTTAGGGTGATGTGCAAACACCCGCCCACATACTGTGACAGGATGCTGTACGCAGCGAGCGTACCACCGCAGTAGAATATCTTCCAAGTCATCCAGAGTTCAACACCCGTGTTTTCCTGTAAACAGACACCAAAACATTCTCTGTGTTTTCATTTTATTTAAATTGGCATTTTGACTTTATATTTATACGCTGTTGGGTAACAAAGAGGACTTTAAGATAAGACTTGTGGCTGCAAACCACCACAACACTTTGTGTTATTTCAAATTGGCGTGCGGGTTTCGATGACAGTCGGATGTTGTCCAAGTCTCCATTATGTGCCAACTAATCATGAGTCAACATGCCTCACAACCCGTTCATGCACGTAGGCCTATGGGAGCCAATGCAATGCCTCGGTATGCCGAACGTCTGCTCCGTTAAAGAGAGGCACACGTAGATCGCTGGTGAAAAGAGACGCGACCAACGCACATAGGCTTCTCCGCCGGTGTACTGAGCGGCCCGGCTAGCGTCTGACTGACAGCAGATCAAAGCCTGATGATCGATGCACTGCGTGGCGCCGCCATCTATCAAATCACCACCAGACACCGTGGGACGGCAAGCGACAGAGGAATCAATGGGGAAGTGAGGAAGACAACGTTTCTGTTTTCTAAGAACAGATGGGAAAGGGGAGAGGGGCTGAGAGAGAGAGAGAGAGCGAAACCACAGTGTTTTTGCAGCTCAGGGAAGATGAAGGAGAAGAACTACAGAGCTCTTGCAGGATGTTCGGGGGTTTAATGGAGGTTTTCACTCCCTTTATTAAAAGGTTACCTTGGGCAGAAAGGGTACTTGTGTGAGCTCAACCGAAACAACGCAACTAGACAATGGCCGCTAATTAGGCCTGACAGACAGGAGGGAACCATGAAAGGAGCTATTGACCAAGGTCATGTCATATGAACACACTTTGCAGAGAGATGAATGATAATGAGTCTTTTCCCCTAACCGGGCGCTTTAAATTCATCCATAATCATGAACTTTGTGGTGGTTTACAGCCGTCGTTAATTTTTTTTGTGGTCGTCGTTCCATGTTGCACAGCGAGCAGTGCAGCAGCGTTGTGGGTGGTTTTCGGTCACGGGAAACATTTACGCCAGGACGTGACCCTGTTGGGACACCGTGGAGGACGCAGGTATTCTGGTGAAACACCTGTTGAAACAGTTAGCCGCAATGTGACCACTGAGGCGGAGGCAACATCTAAGTGTGAAATTGCACATAAACCTGCCACATGCGCTGTTCATCCCCCTACCTCCTCACAGCTGGAGGAATCATTGATGGAGGTGGAACAAAATGTCACAGTGCAAACATTTGCCAAACATAGCTGGAACTCCTCTGCTTCGTGGGTGAGTTGGACTTTGTTTTCAGTTTTTTGGTAAGATCCAATGACGTGTCTGTCACAACAACTTTGAGTTGATTGCCTGCTTGTTTGTGAGTTTGAATGAAGCGTGTTTTACGATGCCTTACAGCCCATTGTTGCCTGGACGGGGGGGACGGGGGACGGGGAACGGGGGACGGGGAAGCTGGTTGTTGTTTGTATTCCTTCAAAACAATTCAGTCCCTTAAAAGGTTTGTGGCGCTTGAGGTCGTTTCCAGTCAGTTTGGTGAATCAACCCCCAAGTGTGATGCAATGCCACGAACTCCCACTGTGAGTGGGAGTTGGTGTGTTTATCTGTGTTGTTGATGAAACAGAGAGAGAGAGAAAGGGAGAGAAGGAGGAGGCAGTGATCCAGAACTGACCTCCTGTGACAGCTCCTCTATTCGGTCCACACATCACAGGACAATCAGCGACCTAATTAAACAAACAGAGAGAAAATGAGGTCGCAAAAGAGAAACAGAGAGGAAAGATGAGGGGAAGGATAGAGAAAGTGAGACTGGAGAAGAAAAAAAGAAGAAGATGTGTGGACCGATCGAAAGCTAGTGAGAAAAACAAAAAGGAGAAAATGTGGATAAAAGAAACAAAAGAACCGCAGAGAGGGGGGAGGGGATGAGAGGATCCAAAGACAATCAATGAGTTAATCGGGCAAGGCTCAAATAAAACATGAGCAGCAGGGTAGAAAGAAGAAAAACAAAGTAGGAAAATGGGAGTTGTGTGGAGGGGTTGACACACTGGTCTTGAGCAACATGAGAAATGCTGGCTCAGATTTGGGGGGGCAATAGTGCTGTTGCAAGCAATTCAGTTGATCTTCTTTGAAAAGAGGAAGACGGGGTCTAGACACTAATACCGGGACAGACGCAGGGACACCAGACCTCCAGCAAGGGAGAGAACCGGAGAGAGAGGCGAGGGGAGAGTTACAGCAAATTAAGGAGGGGAAGAGAGTGGGATGTAACGCTTTCCAACGGCCACAAAGACCCAGCAGCAATCAAATGTCCCGTCATCGCAATGCCCGGAGTAGAGCATGAAAAGTAAAGAGAAAAACAGATACCAAAGTCAGACTGCATGTCACTGAATGATGAATCCTGTTGGTCACGCCGATTCAGCTGCCGGACACTTTGGTGAACGGCATCATTGGGATTCAGTCGGATAGGCGCAGAGCAACTGTTGTGACTGAGTGGGTTGTTAGGAATCTTTTTTTATTTAAATGCATTAAATACTGTTGTTTTGACTTGCCGCTAGCCCGTTAAATACAGCACAATCTCATACCAGCTTTGATGAGGATGCATTTGAGTGCCCATGCGACGATGAGTATTGAGCCTGTGTTTTCCTGTTTTATAGAGACAACTGTATGAAGAAATGGGACTGCGGCATCCTTCTTCTTCACTCTTTGCACAAAGGACACGTCACAGCTGTGCCAGTTGGCATACTCTCTGTTCTGCACTGTGCACTTCGGTCCTATCGTGCGCGGGACGACAAAAACAGGTGACAGAAAAAAAAAGAAGAGTTGTTGGGTAATCGACGGCTAAAAGTGATGGCAAAGCAAAGCGTTAAAGACAGAGAGGCGTCATCAACGAATAGATCACCTGTGAATACACCGAGATGGACGGTAAGGACAATACAGACTGTATAGACTGTCTCCAACTAGTCCTGCAGATTAAAATGCCAAAATACGTCTTTCGTCCACGTAGTGATGACGTAACTAGTTTGTCGTGCGCTCCGACTGCAGAGTGTGTGGATGCTGTGTACGATTGAGACGGGAGTTTACAGAACACATACTTCACCGGCCCAAAATGCATTGCAGGTGACCTCAAGGTGCAGTTAGATCCGGAAAAGATCCAGAGGTAATGTTGATTTACATCTGTGATTTTCATCCAAAGGTAGATTGGTGACGCAGAAGAGACTTGCTGGTGACGTCACACAGAAACACATGCACGTATGCTCGTGAGTAAGTGTGTGTAAAAGCTCCTGCTTCATGCTCTCCACCCAGATGCTCTTGGCAGGAGGTGACCTGGGTCCACGAACAGACGGTCTGGACATTTGGCAACACACACACACACACACACACAAAGTCAGAGTGAAAGTCATGTAAACTTACACTGGAACTATTTAAAAAGGAGCTTAATTCCAGATTCAGAGCATCTTTAGCTATTGCCTCCAAGATGCTGTCAATACGGCGCAGCTAACGGCTCCGTCTTTACTCTTGCAATTAGTTGTTGGTTGCTATGTCAATGCTCTGAATTTCGAATTCAGGACCTTCAAAAAAGAAAGACAGAAATAATGAGCACTAAAACCACCTTCCTCGACTTCCTCTCAGACTCCAGCCTCGTTCGCCACGTTCATTTCGGCTCTCTCCCAAATCCATATTCATCTCACGACACTGCCTCAAGCTTGAGATGTAACGTGATGTAATATTCTCAAATCAGCAATATGAATGTTGCCATAAAAAGATTTGAATCACCTTCAGTGGAGTTTGTAAGTGCACCCTGCAAACTCAGAGACACCCGCGCTACAGCATCATGGTGATCAACTGCCAATGAAACGCATCATTTACCGGAGAGTTGAAGGGTTACTAGTTCCTTATGTGTGATGGTGCGCTGAAATCTGGCTGACAACATAACTCAGAGGCCTGAGAGGATATGTTAATGTGCAGCACACACATGCACACAGAGAGAGAGGGAGAGAGAGAGAGAGAGAGAGAGCTACAGGATCGTCATGTCTGCTAGGTGGCGGCGTGTCCTTGACCGTCATTGGCGGGACTCTGCTGGGCCTCGTCTCCGTTCCAGACCGCGTGCGTGTTGTGTGTGTTTGCATTTGTACAAATGCCTTTCAAAAACTTTAATTAAACAATGGAGCCACACGCTGGCGCCAAAGGAGAAACCGTGAGGCGGAGTTGCTTGTGCTCCTCCGAAATCAACGTAACTGTAAAATTCCCTTCCTTTCCCAGTCAGCCCATTGTTGTACGCGTTTCCAATCCTCTGGGAATTGAATAACTGAGACGACAGCGACGAGGGCCACATTCTGCATTCAATGTTGGGGAATAACTGAGAGCGTGAAGCACCAAGAAGAAATGAGGAGGAAACACAACAATAGTTGCAGCTACACGCACCGTGTCCTATTTTGTTGTTGTTACCAGGACGCCTCGCTGCATTTCCTCTTTGATCGGTCGCTGCCTGCTTGAAAAGAGGTAGAAGGATTTTGCAGCCCCACAGCGTTGGGTTGACTGGACTCTGTGGATTTCTGCAGCACTGTGATCGATGGGTGGACAATTTTTCCCCACAGCTGCATTTCATATGCTGTGTTTTTCCGTGCGATCAGGAGTTTTCACAAAATCTAGGAATACAGATGGACCCCTCGCTTTCAGAGGTCAACTTAGCGTAGAGAGACGCAGAAGTACGCGATATCAGATAGCTTCAAATAACACCGAGACTGAATTGAGGAATATTGTTACCATACTATATTTTCAGTCCCTAAGATATTGTATGAGGGCTGCTAAATAAATTAGCTACATTTCTCACCGTTGTTTATTTAACATTTATATCTGCAGTACCTTTTTTTAGCCATGTGAGGGAGCTTTAATTTTTGTAGTGTTCTCATAATTAAAATCTAAATGAAAGGCTTAATAAAAAGCAGAAAAAACAAGAGCCTGTTAACTCACCTACATTTCTTCTCTTCAAAGTTATGATTTACACCAATGTATTTCTCTACTATGGCTGCCTTTTACCTGTTCAGGACAATACAAGGTGATGCGGAAATGCAACCGGTCAGGAACGTTCATTTACGCCCAGAAAGATTCAATTCAGTTTATTTTGTATAGCCCAATATCACAAATTACAAATTATCCTCAGAGGGCTTTACAATCTGTACACATACGACATCCCTGTCCCAGGACCTCACATCGGATCAGGAAAAACTCCCAAGAAATAGAAAAAACCCTTTGACAGGGAAAAGGAAGGAACCTTCAGGAGAGCAACAGAGGAGGATCCCTCTCCCCGGATGGACAGAAGCAATAGAGGTCATGTGTACAGAAATCTTGATGAATCTTGATGAATTGACAATTAAAATGCAATGTTCTAACCGTGTTGAGGATCTTCCGGTATTGAATGCCTTTTTTCAGGATCGGTTAATCTACTGGAGAAAGGCAGACCCCAAACGCTGGACCGTACCGTCCTGACAGCATCGCCCGTTGGTGTTTCCATCCGAACAGAGAACTGATTGGGAGGCGAGGCCTGACGAGTGTCACCCGCACTAATGAGCCCTGTCACTCGCAATCACAGGCCCAACGGCTCACCCATTAATACATCAGATAAAGCTGCTGCTTAGTGTATCCGTCTGTGCCGTTTGCTTGTTCTCCCTCTTAGTCTACCTCGTATCTCTTCCTTTTTGTTTTCGTCTCTTCGGACCTCTTACGTCTGCATTCCTCCTGCTGCTCTTATCTCGTTTCTTCCCGTCCATCAATCATCCTTGTTTTGTTTTTTTGGCTTTTCCATTCTTCTTCTTCTTTCTACTGTCATCACACATGCTCAGAACACTTGCGTCCCGTAACCTCTTTTATATGCACACAAAGTCAATAAACTATCAACACAACAGACAAATACAATGACTGCCAATAGATTTTTGCTTGAGGCTACATGAGCTACCGCCAGTTAATCCTCATACGATGCTCATGCTACAGTATTCTCATCATGATTGCCTACTGAACTATGTGCCCTACACTATGTTGCTGTACCACGATGCCTGTGACAATTAAAAGTAATTCACCACTCTTATAAATGACAGACTGGTCTTAGTGTGTCTTGTTCCGCGATGCTACCATCCAACACTATTGTGCTGTTCCAAACCGTGCTGGGATGCACAAGAATAAAAGGCCGGCCGAAAAAGGAGAAAGTGTTTGTGGTTTGATGCATCGCCGACTGGAAATGAGTTTTCCAAAAAAGACGTTAACCGCAGCAGCTGAGAAAAGGTCCGGTTCATTAGCAGACCTCACAGTAAAAAAAGCCCACACTGCCAGCGCTGTCCTCTGATCACAAGAAAAACGGCCAATCTAACAGACAGCTTGTCATTACGTGCCATCACATCACATCACACCAGATGGTGGGCGATGGGGGCATCACACATCGTAAGGTTTCCATGGCTGTCAGCGGCGCTATCAGTCAACCGAGTTCGCTTTGAGAGCGGAACGTGTTGGGTCGGGAGTGTCCAAAACCTCACATGCCTTCAGGGTATTCGCACATGCCGCTCCACGAGTGTGCCAAAAACATTAAAACACTCGCCTGAAATGATTTGTCAACCCCGATCTTCCACAGCGATCAGACGGAAGGGAGTTTCGTTGTGGTGCTTGGATTCTTAAATATGAATACATATTTATTCTCATCAATTAGATGCAACCAGATCACCGGTTCTCCTGTTCGCCATCCACTTCCGAGGACACGAATACTGTCGCATTTTCAGATCTGGTGCTAATCAACAAGACAAAATCATTCATTAAAGACGGTTGTCAGGATCTGTAGTGTTGTGTCGTGTTTCCTGTTTTATTTTGAAGTCCTTGTCTCTCGTGTCCTCTGTTTCCCTTCACTTCCTGTCCCTGTGATTGTCTGCCCTGTCCCTGATTGTTTCCTCCTGTGTCCAATCACCTGCACCAGCCCTCTGTATTTAAGTCCTGTTCATGTCATTCCCCTTTGGTCGGTTCGTCTTGTCTAGATCATTGAAGAACATGTGTGTGAGCCTGTTTTGTTTGTTTTGAATCCTGTGGAGCAATAAAGTTGCCTTTTCCAGTGTTGACGGCGTTTGGGTCCAGTTACCTGCAGCTGCACATAACACGGTTATTCAAAATTATTCATGATAGTCATGGTTCAGTCAGGTTTGGGCAGCATAATGTCTTGGTTAAGGCGACGGCAAGACAGTGGTCATAGTCAAAAGAAAACGACTCGGGACTGTCGGTCGTGAACGGATCCGACACAGACACGTTGTCAGCTTGACTACCAACCGGGACCTCCTCTCTAAGAGGTTTTCGAGGTGTCATAACAACCTCATTGGCCGTAGTTACGCTTGTCTTTTCAATGCCACTGTTGTCATCCCCTCCTGCCAGGAGTCATTAACTGTTAAGCCTGTGCGCTCCGAGTTTGGCTCTTGCTCGAATCGGGATCCGATCAGACCGCCCGAGGCTGGAGCCAAGTTGAAAGGGGCCGCGAAGAATTTAAAGGAAACGCATTGCGGTTGTCCACCTGGTTCACAGACGCTCCTTTGACCACAAATATATATACGATCACGATACAATCAGGCAGGTCGCATTGATGTGTCAAGAGTAAACACACAATATGGGGACGGGGCTTTGTTCCGATCTGGCGCATCCGATCACAGAAGTCACATTGAAAAGACTTCAGACTCTAAGTGGGACCGAGTATTTACTAAATGAACGTCATGCTGTATTGAAGAAGACTTGAAACTGGAGATTGAGACAATAAACTGGTTTTCTTCATGTTTTCACTTCATGTTTATCAGTGTATCAACATTAAGTCCTAGGAGGGATTGCGGCTGTCAGTGTGGTTTACAGCATACTCTGATTAATTATGCATGGAACGACACTGTGATATGAACCACGAGCCATTCGCACCATCGCTTTGCTGAGAGGGAAACGGTGCCCAATGCACGCTGCATGAACAAAGACATAACCGCAGTAAACCGACTGATGGTGACCTTTCTGCAAACCTCCGCTGACTCGAGAGAGAGAGAGTTGAAGCACAGAACGAGCAAAGTGTCGACACCCAGCTGTGAGGAAGGCTTGTTGACAGTCATCATGAGGAAGTGTTCATGTTACAGTCAGGGGGAGGCCGCCTCCTCTTCACAGTCGCAGTGCGGCTCGGCTGGACGATTTTCACGTCGCTCTCTTGCACAAACAATGGTAAGCAGCAAACGTGCCCTTTGCACTCTCTCCCTTTGTTTCTCGCTGGTTCCCTTTTTCACCCCCTTCTGGTTGTTTCTTTATTCTTTGATTCAACTTTTGTTGTCTCCCCCCGCCCCCTCCTCTCTCTGCCAGCCTCACTTTCCTCCCATCACAGTTCTTTAATCAGACCATGAAATGACTGCGGAGACCGGAGTAGCAATCTCCTCCTCACTGCTCATCTGAAGTGCTAATGTGGAAGGAGAGAGAGAAGAGGGGGATAGAAGTGGGACGAGATGGATCAATCAAAAGGAAGGGAGAGCAACATGTAGACAAGCAAGGGGTGGAAAGAGAGAGGACGTGAAGCAGCAATGAGTAAAAAGAGAATTCTAGAAAAAGATGAGAGAAGAACAAAGTACGAGCAGCAGAGTGCTGGGTAATAAATAAGAGCAAGAGATGTGCTCTGAACAAGAGCGTGTGAAACCGACGATAGAGGAATAAAAGGAGAAAGTGAGGGAGACGTCATGACGTTCATGAAGTTTTTATGGTCTCACATCTGACCTGCAAACTTCACCGTCTCTCACACACACACACACACACACACACACACACACACACACACACACACACACACACACACACACACACACACACACACACACACACACACACACACACACACACACACACACACACACACACACACACACACACACACACACACACACACACACACACACACAGGATGCGTGTTCACTGAGAGCAGAGAGATCAAACGAAACAAGCAGGAGCTGAAGAAGACACACAGAGGAAGAGCACACGAGGTCTGACAGGAGAGCAGATTAGAGGCAGAGAGCTCCAGTTGATTCCTCTGTGAGGACAAATGAAGTGTAAATTATTAATACTCTTTCTGCAGCGGCTCGGCAAATCCGGGCCGCCGTTCGGTTTTCACATGTTTTCAGGATCTTTGGGGTTCCCTGCTGGTTAAGAACTTCTGTACGTAGAGAACCTCTCACTGAATGTGAAAGGGGTGTTAGACCAATGTTGGACATACGGTTTCAAAATGTTGTGCTTCGTTTATGCACTGATCAACATCTCGCCATTAAGCATTGAATCTGTCTGTGCGTCCTGCGCATATCTCGAGGGCCGTTGGATTTGGTGCAATTTGGACATTTTGAATATTTAATATGAATGAACTTTGACTAAACAAGCAAACAGAACTCTGTGCGGCAGCGGGAGGCCTTCTGCGTAAACATGGCGTCCGCAGCGTGCCTTCACAGGCTCATTGGCCTGCAGTTCATTTCCGCCGCTGGATGCAACGCCAACGAGCAGCACTTCCGGGGGCCCGAGCAACCGGCCAGCTTCGCATTAAGGCCTACGCGTCTCTTTCATGCAATTAGTTTGTCATTTTTGCAACTTTGTCACAAATACTCTTACACAGAAAGCGTCGGGGGGAAAAAAAGAGTTGCGCATATATTTGTGAAACAACCAAACGGAAAAAGACAGCACATTTTAAAACTCATTTTCAACCCAAATAAAAAGGCATTGCAGACCAGAGCCTTCTCCTCCTTTCACAATAAAAGCTGTTGGCACATCATCTTGAAAGGCGAGTGCTTCTCATTTTTCTGTTGTTTCTTTCGTCACTCCCCTGGCCTCCCTGGCAGTTCGTCAACTGTCTCCAAAAACTTGAATGGAGTCTAATTGATCATTTAATGTAAATTAAATGACAATTGTCAGGTTATGTACATAATGTCTCCAGATGACTAAGTTCTAACATTTAACAGGCCGTGTTACTCCAATCTAATCAATCATTTGAAAGGAACAATGGCTCAAATAACAATGTATAATGGAAAAAAAGACTCCTGGTGACACACCTACAATTAATTATCACTCAATTGTACAGACAAGTTAATTGATGCTGCTTTTCACAAGACAAGGTGAAACATAAAATAAGTTGTTTCACATGGAGGAGCATTTGTCTGTGCACATTGCAGGGAGGACATTAAATACAGGGACAGCTGGTTATAACATTATTATTAATGTTAGAATGATTAAAACACAAATGATGTCGATATTATTCACTTTCTGTAAAATGTATCATTTACAGCCGCCTCCCACTCCTATTGATCCTGCAACCCCTGTCTTTGTTACCCTGCAGCTGAGCATCTAGGCCAACACACACACACACACACACACACACACACACACACACACACACACACACACACACACACACACACACACACACACACACACACACACACACACACACACACACACACACACACACACACACACACACACACACACACACACACACACACACACACACACACACACACACACACACACACACACACACACACACACACACACACACACACAAAATATGCCACACAGAAGTCTTTCTACGAATGGTAGATAAGGAGAGATTTACAGAATACCTCCAGTAGACTATTGGTGAGGAGGTTTAATAGCAGTTATTAGTTTCATGTTATCTTTATCCACCACAAGAGGAAAACTCTTTAGATAAAAAAAAAAAAAGCATCCAGCTCCGACTGGCCGCAGCTTTCTCATGCAGCAGTTCAGAGCTGAGCGAGTACTTCCCCCAAGGGAAACATTCAATAAAACACCAACACGAGGTGAAAAGAAGCCGAGGTGTGTACACAGACCAGCCCAGTTGCTCTCAGCTGTAGGAGCTGTTATCACATCAACCAGTACTTCAACGAGCTGCCAATAAAAGATTCACCAAGCTATACACTCGTTCTTTTTCATTGTAGCCTTTCAAAAAAATGATATCCCTTATTTTAACATTTAGTTTTTTACTTGCGTTATCTTCCTTTCCGTTTATTAAGGAAGGTCGATCATGCGATCAACAACATGCATTCGAGTGACCTTTCTACGGATAACCTCACATTGTGCTGCAGTAAACACGCACACAGTTTTGGGAGAGCAGTTTTGGCTGCACGCTCAAGGACCTCTTCTGGTTGACTCACACTTCCTCAAAACACCTTTTGTATTGCCTGTTGCATACTCCTCATTCACTGACCCCCCGGCCGGTAGGCGCCACAAGTGACCACAGAGCCCGAGTGCATCTCCGACCCTCAGCAGTCTGCTCGCTTTGATGGTTTTGGACGCCGCGTTAACAGCTAACGGAACTACGCACACAGCGGACTGCACTGCCTCTCTGCGCCCACAGGCACAGTTCCTCTGGGCCTTTTTTTTTTTTTAAATCAGGCATCCGCCTCAAGTTATCCACATGGTGCTGAAAAGAAACAAGGCTCGAAGCCTATGCAGCCGCTTCAAGTTGCCGTTACACGGCCACGCTGAGATGCGACCCCACACACAGCCCATGCAGACATCTGCATGGATTCAAACGAGAGAGTATCTGTTGTGTGAGACCGGCAGAGATCTGCACTCTACTTTCTAGTTTTTATACAAATGTCATTGTTGGTGGAAGTGTGAGACTTTAGATTTCCGTTGCCAATGACTGCTTCTTCAACTTTAACTCGGTGTGGGGTAAAGTGGATAAGATCCTCTATCGCAGTATGAAATGTCATCATTTATCCTCCGTCTTTCTACACTGCAGAAGCAAAGTCACACGCATATTCTCATCCTGGAGAAAAGGCTAATTTCATGTTCCCCAGTCACTGCAAAGACATTCTCGGGGTAAAACCCCTCAAACGGACATCTAAACCAAGAACTGCAACACCTACCTGTCACCGTGAGGAGCAATTGATGAAGCATGAAAAGTGCTCCTGAATTATAAAATGGTATATCTGCCAACAGAATTTCTTTTATAAGCCGGATTTCAAAGAGAAGTGCGCAAATGAGACAGCATTTCCAAAAAAGAGAAGTGCTTTGTAGTTCCTATGAAAGACACACTGGGTAGTGGCCGTATTGCATTTCACCCGGTCTGAATATTTTAAGAGCACTTCTCTGTTGGTATAATGAAATGCTATACTGTAACAATGGCAGCGAAAACACTTCTCTAAACCTGGGGATTCATGTTAAAAGACAATCTCAGGCTAGAATATATATATATATATCATTGACTTTGTTGCCATGCAAAATATCAATATCCTGAGAGGAAGCGGTTTTGTATGTAAAGTATCACATTTCCAAAGAGATGGTCTCTGGAATTTGTGAAATAAGTGTCACATGTATCACCTCGGGCTCTCAGTTAGACGACGATGCAAAGAACCAGTTATCTCATTGTACACGCACGTCAGGAGAAGTCAAACAAGCGGCCGCAGTACATCTGTACATTCTTGAGGGATAAATGCAAAGAATGTATGTTTAGGAAAACCTTTGATTGACTTTTTGTATCAGTGAACTAAATGTCCTTCAAAGCCAAAATAATATATTTAGAAGAACAAATCCAACAGTTTAAAGACACGGACCTCATCCAAGAAGGATTTTGTACCCGATAACACACAAGCAAGAAGGTGTCTCCATTATTTTTGACATACTGTCTGTCTTCTACTGTTCAACAGCAGTTCAACACTGCCACCAAGTGGACAACATCGTAAATGACAAGCTGCACTTTACTGCAACGTTGTTGCTGATGTCTTAACTTTCAACTCTCTCATCAGGAGGAGGGATTAATTATGATTGTATATGAGGGAAATTATCCTACTTCTCTCTTGATTTATTACCTCAGTAAACATTGTAAATATGAGTTTATGGTCTCAATCTCTAGTTTCAAGTCTTCAAGTGTTCATTTAGTAAATTATAGTCTATTTAGTGTCAAACAGACCATAAAGCAGGGTATGCTTTAGGGCAGGGCTGCCCTGCGATTTACATTAAAAAATAAAAGCATTTTTGTTATTTAGTGTCACACCACTATGTATTTTACATGTATCCATACATCAATTATAACCCACTGACAGTATGCTGGGACTCCTCTCGAACAGGGAGTCACAAAAACTGCAACGGACAAATTCCTGACCGGATCACAATGAACCTGCTGCTCACTTTATGCGCTGCAGACATATATGCAGCATTGACAGGGACATGCCCAATCAACACAGGTGAGTCTTCATTTTGGATAATTGAAAATCAGGTGACATTTGAGCCATTTGGCGTGGTAGATTTCAGTTCAACTATCACAAGTACACATGCACACACTTTAAAAACATACCTGATAGCAACTCTTAGCTGTCTCATTTGGCCCTGTGATGAACCGTGGCCCGGTTTGCTTTTTTAAGATTCCAACATAACCTGCAGAGAGAAGAAAAAAAAGAAAAGAAAAGCCTGTCTGACTCATCTCAGTCTGTTTGAGATCCTGCAGCACAATCACTTCCCATCCAAGCTGCTGAACCTGAAGGTACACGCAATACATCTGTTGGAACTACAATTCAGGTCGCTGCGTCGCCTCAACCAAGGACGTCGGCAGTTGTTATTCACAATATTTTGTCCTGTGTTCAGAATTTCTGGGTGAAAGTAGTTTTAAAAAAAAATGTGGTTTTCATGAAAGAATTAGATCTGGATCAGCTGTGTCCTCTGTAGGAAGGACACCCCGATGAGTGTGATAACATATGCTACGATGGTTCTCATGGCATAAGGTGACCTTTTACCCCTGGAATATCTAACATACTGGTCTCGGGGTACAACTGGTATATCTATCTAAAGCCGAGGAATGATGGCTGAATGCGGTCTGCATTATTCTTTCTTTTTTGTTATTTTTCCCCTGTACTTTTGATACCCCATGAGTAACATTTTGGTTGTGTGTGTGTGTGTGTGTTCCTGGGTAGAGGATAATTATATAAAAATACTTATGTGAAAAAGACATGGGCTGCATAATTCATAATAAAGATGTGTTCCACACCAACAAAAACAACCACTGCAGGTCAATATCAGGACAAAAGGACAAACACTCCCTGTGATAGAACTGGTAGGAGAGCGCAGACAAGTGGTGCCATTATGAAACCAATGTATTATTTAGGAACCCGAGTACATTGAGGGACACAGTTGTGAAGGGGCTCCAATGGGAGACCTTACAGAGTTGATATGAGGTAAAAGACGCAGCACTTTCTCCAGAAACATGCTCAATGGATACAAACTTTAGGGAACACTTCCTATAATGCATCACAATCTGTTTTGAGCAGTGCAGAAATATAGTTATAAGCACTCATAAATACTCATTACTGCTTTATAACAATAATCGGAACACATTACAATGTGATGTGATGTTGTGATTTATACGGTCAAGTATCAGGATACTTCATAAATCGCTGGTCATTTAAAGTTTTTGCAAGGATGCGATATATTTATGATGCATTATAATCACTGTTAATAACCCATAATAATGTGAGTATAAGTTATTATATGTGGTCATTTGCAACATTTTTACTTAAAGCAAACAATGACCACTGATAGCAACTATTCACATTATAAGGCATTATAACAGTGATTATAATTTATAACATAATAAACAATGATCCCTGCAAAAAAGGTAACAATTATTAGTGGATGACGAGCAATTATGAAGTATTCTGACACATGACCTCATATTTATGAGTGCTTATAACTATAATTCCTCATATTACAACTTATAAGTATGTTTATGATGCCTTATAGACATGGGAAGCAAAGTATTATGCGACCAGGCATTAGTATACATGACTTCATGCATTGTATGATTCCTGCCAGGTCAACTCAACCATGCAGAACTTATGGACATCACAGCGGCATTAGAATTGTAACATACATTTATGCACAAGAGATGCACTGTGTTAAGTGGCACCTGGTTAAGAGGTTTACAGCTGTGAATGTAACACATTCATTAAGCAGGGAAGGAGCATATTAAAGCTGGAATAGCTTATGAAGCTTTCAAAGCTGAACATAATTATGTTTTTGCAAGATATGAACCTCATTGTTTTTTTGTCCATAATTTGTAATGTCTGGTTATACAGTGATATGATGGGTTGTATTTGTTAGGCTTGTGACCAGGTAATGCAGTATGACAGGTGTGAGAATATCATGGCACTTCACATGAGTACTTCACATTGTCAATGACCTCATTCTTTATTATTTTCTTCTACTAGAAACCCGATGTGTTGCCCCTCTTACTGGGTTCTGTCCCCTCCTGTGTCCTGGTTGGCCTGGTGTGCTGTCGAGGGTAAGCTGACCTGGTTTTACACAGACTCCCAGTCTGGGCCGAATACAAAGACAACAGACCCAGTAAAATATGATGAGTTGGCATAAACGATCCTTAGTTCCACTTGGTTTAGCAGGGGGAGCATTCTTTAGCTAACCAGCTACATGTTTTGTAGAAGTGTCTCCCGAACGCTGCTGTGAAATACATCACCAACTTGTAGAGGTTTGCCATCAGTCAGTTTGCTCCAGGGATGCCAGGGAAGACTGATGGCAAGGCTGAAAATGTTTTGCTCCAGTGTAGCACAAGTACATTTGGATTATTGTAGGAAATATAAGTTGATATAAATAGCCTGTGCTAAACTATTCCCAAAGCTACAAGTGTGTCCTCTAAAAGAGACACGATGTACTCGCTCAGCCTTCACACACTCTCACCTTTCATGGTGAGCACACCGCGGCAGAAGTCTTTGAAGTTGACCCTCCCGTGAGAGTCGGGGTCCAGACAGCTGGACAATTTCTTCACCTGAGGAGAAGGTACGGAGAAAAACATCACCAAACACATTTCCGTCGGTGCAAAGTAAAATTGTTATGATTGAGGGTTATTCTGCTCCCTGTATCCGTCTACGCAGGGAGCCAAGGGCCCGAGGGGCCCGAGGGGCGATGCTTCTGGTTCATTTGAGACACTTTTGTTCAAACATTATACATTTGAGGGATTATTCTGTTGCATGAAAAAGGGCTTTTGTAATGTAAAGACCCAGAGCATCCAGACTGAGACGAGATCATACTGAGCCCAGTGCCACATGACACACATTTCCCACAAAATGTGGAACATGCAAACCGTAGGCACTTCTCAAATTGATCTGAAATAAGAAGAAATTGCCACAGAAAACCAAAATTCATCCTCATTCACCTTTTTTGTTTGGTGCCATATTTTCTGTATCTATGAACAAATGCATCATGAGATATGTGTCGATCAAGCATTCAAAAGGCATCGCAGGGGATCATTTTGACGTGTGGGGTTTTTCTTTAGTTTTTCTATAAGCAATCAGGATGTAAATAAATAATTCAGAGACCATCGAAAAGAGGTCGCGAGAACGCTCAAGTACAAAAACACCACTGTGGCATTTTAAAATGCAGAGCTACACTATGCCAACAATTAAATCAGCTTTTATCATCTTGAAAATACATGACATGCGCAGCCCAATGCTGTGCGTTTGTTTGGCCCAACAATGGTCTTTTTGTCACTTGTGTTTACGTTTGGTGGGTTTTTGTTTTACCGACTGAATCCGTTTCTGATGTTTAATGGTATGTCTTAATTTATCGAGAATAAAGTTATTCCGATATAGCATTGGCACTGTGACCTTTTACCTCACTGTCAAAAGTCACAGTGCCTTTGGACTACCAAAAAGATTCTGTATTTAGTGTTGGCAGTACATTCTTGCGCGTTTAGTTAACTTCTGTACGGTCACAATTTAGTTTGTCTTTTGAGAAGTTTGAATGAACTCATACTTCTTTCTATTTCTTGGCGTTACCAGTGCAAAGGGCGCCACAGCTGGTTGTGGCTGCTGCTGGAGGGACATGTTGGCAGGCTGGAGCAAAAGATGCCCCCAGTTCAATCAGACGGGTAAATACAGGAAGTGTCCGTGACATCATGGGGTGGAGATAGAGATTTGAAGTTTTGGGATATTTGTTTCGAGTGAAGTTGCTTGTTGGTGTTTTTTGTTATGTATAATTATTTAAATATTTATGTTAATAAACTTGTTGTCCTGTTTTGTTTTATTTGCAGTTTATTTGTCTTTGTTACCAATTTCCTTGAAAAGATTTGATCATTAATTACGTACAGAATGTAACCCTTTTGTCTTCAGTTTGTTAGGTGAGGTTTTGTATTTCGTAGCCCGTTAAAGTTTGTTCAGTTTATCTTTTAGCTTGAGCAAAGTCATATTTAGTCGACCTCCTTTGCAGGCCGAGAACTTTGTTGCTAATTTTTTGTACGTTGTCATCTTTTTGTGGTTAAATGTATTTATTTTTAAACCCACCTGTGATTCTCATGCCTGCCAGCATGGTCCCTCACACAGAACAATGACGCTATATAAATGTAAAAGGTGTCACCAGAATTATGAGAAGATATTTCCCAGGGAACCATAATAATAATAATTACGTGGACATTTGACCAGTAGCTGTACTCTTCATGTTGACCGATGGATAAACAGACTTACAAACAACCCAACAAACAATAAGACGTTGCCATCCTTAGGCAGCATCAGCAGCATGAAAAAGGATTATATGTAAATAACATTGATATGAACCCAGATTGAGGACATTGGGATGGTTTACTAAAAATAATCTAACACACCTCATGTGCAGGATCACACATTTCAACAATTAAAGCATGCCCAAGTACATACACCCTGACTCACGATCCTCCCACATCGCTGCTGCCCTTCAGCGCTATGCACCACGGCTGAATAATGCATTATTCTCTTTGCAAGCTACCCAAAGACATTTCAAATTTAGCTACAGTTTGTGACTGAGACAGAAACAACTTTGGGGTTTTTCCAGGTTAAAATCTAGAATCACAGCCATTGTATGCCTCCGCCAAGCCGTGATGCTGCCGCTTACATCCAAGTCGTTGTATGCTTTTAGATGTTTGTCTGAAACGGTCATAATTAGGTTATGAACTATGGGAGGACACGGTGGGCTTCGACGACTAAAAATGTAATCAAATCACATCATGTTCGAGATAATGGGAGGGGGCGTGAGGTCACAGTGAACTTTGACCGAACTATACTTTTAGGAATGATTTTTATATTAATGAGCATTGCCTTTTGTTCTAAAATATGACACTCGTACTCACACAACTGGTTCTTGGTCACACTTTATCATGCTGCTGATGCTGCTAATAAAAGCTGTTTCAAATGGAGGTCATTAGAGGACAAGCAAGGAAATCTATCTATTTGGAGTGAAGGGGAAAGAAAAGAGGTCAGAGGAGAAAAACTGGAGAATGGTGTGAGCGTTTACACGTTTGCATGTTACTGTACAACGGGGGAGAGGGTCCCTCATTGTGTTCAATAGTAGGTCAGGTGGTCTCGTGGGATTCGCCTATAAAAAGGACAGTGACATGAGAGGGCATCACATGCATAATGCTGCTGCACGTATATACAATGCATATATTAGAAAGTAGAAACCAAACAGAGTACATGTAATGTGCGTGTGTATATTTTTCTGTGCACACTCTACTCTGAATACACTTTGAGTCACATGATCATAAGAACAGGTGTTTTGTGTGTTCATTCTGAATCATTTTCAACAAAAGAGTGAAACAGTACAATCACAAGAACTGGATTATCCTGCTTATATCATGCATCATAAAAGTTGACACAATGCACGGTGCCAAGACGTGCAACACGTTTCGCACTATATTGTGCAGGATCTGAGACCGCGTAGTTAAAAATTGCATCTACTTTATCCTGTGGATCCATCTCCCAGGTCAGTGGAAGGCTTCCCCCTCAGGAGCTAATCAGTGTCTCCTCCATGTTCCTGCCGATGAGCAACACAACACTGGGGAGCCAATCAACCGCAGTGTTCAATTACCTCGACATGCAGTGGGACACAAGGGATATCCACTGTGACACATGCACTGATAAAAACATCTCAAATATAGACTATATAACTAAGCTCTTCGAGTCAAATAAGTTACAGATTACATTTAAGGCATGTCTTTTATAATGAACTATGCTTCAAAGGGGAAATATCCTCAAATCGTTTTAACAACTCAGGATTCAATCCAATAAACACACTTGTTTTGTTTAAACTGAACTTAGTTGACAAGCCCTCGGGGCAGCTCAGCTACTTCATCCTCTCATGTTGGACTGAGGGCAGATCTGAATTTAGAGTGGACCGCCATGGAAACAGATATATAGGTTGTCGACAGAGAGAGAGACAAATGATTATTTGATCCTGTTTGAATTGTGCCGTGAATTATACGTATGATGTTTGCCAATTTCAAAGACAATTTTGCACGTCGAGAAAGTCTCATTTAGGACGTCAAGAAAGTCTCATTTAGTATGTCAAGAAAGTCTCATTTAGGACGTCGAGAAAGTCTCATTTAGGACGTCAAGAAAGTCTCATTTAGGACGTCAAGAAAGTCTCATTTAGGACGTCAAGGAAGTCTCATTTAGGACGTCAAGAAAGTCTCATTTAGGATGTCAAGGAAGTCTCATTTAGGACGTCAAGAATGTCTCATTTAGGATGTCAAGGAAGTCTCATTTAGGACGTCAAGAAAGTCTCATTTAGTACGTCAAGAAAGTCTCATTTAGGACGTCAAGAAAGTCTCATTTAGGACGTCAAGAAAGTCTCATTTAGGACGTCAAGAAAGTCTCATTTAGGACGTCAAGAAAGTCTCATTTAGGACGTCAAGAAAGTCTCATTTAGGACGTCAAGGAAGTCTCATTTAGGACGTCAAGAAAGTCTCATTTAGGACGTCAAGAAAGTCTCATTTAGTATGTCAAGAAAGTCTCATTTACCTGGATGCAAGCCAACTTCCTCAAACACAAATCTGAAATTATTATTGGCCCCAAATCACTAAACAAATTGCACCACAACTCCCTCTACCACTGTTCCTGCTTCCACACACACACATCTGTAACCTTGGTGTCGTCTTTTATTCAACCCTTTCCTTTGAACGCCACGTCAAGCACATCACAAAAAACGTCTTGTTTCATCGTCTACGCTCCTCCCTATGCTCTTCAGCCGCAGAAACACTCATCCACGCCTTCATCACCTCTCGACTGGACCACTTCAACCGCATCCAGTACGGTACATCCACAAACTACAACACATCCAGAATTCAGCTGCTCGTCTCCTCTCCCACCCCCCTGCTCCAGAGATCACCCCAATCTGAGATGACCCCAATCTTTCAAAAGCTCCACTGGCTCCACGTACAGCAAAGAATCCAGTTCAAGATTCATCACACAAAGCCCTTCACAACCTCCCCCCCCCCCCCCCCCCCCCCCATACCTTTCTGACCTCCTGCACCAACACGCTCCCACCCGCAACCTCAGATCTGCAGACGCCAACCTCCTCACCCCCCTACTCTGTCCAAGCATCAGACCTGGAGGGACAGGGCCTTCTTCATTGCTGCCCCCTCCCTCTCTATTTAGCCTGTGCTACCCATTTTTTTTATTTTGTTTCTCACTATTGTCATCTTTCTTGTTTTGCTGTGCCTCTATTGTTTGTCTTTACCATGTAAAGTGTCTTGAGTACGTTTTAAGGAGGTATACAAATAACATTTATTATTATTATTATTTAGGACATCAAGAAAGTCTCATTTAGTACGTCAAGAAAGTCTCATTTAACCCTTGGGGTACGTGAAGGCATTCCAGGGGGTACGTGATATTTCTTTTACATTTTAAATTAAACATCCATTTAAAAAAAAACTTTGAAAATAGTTATTAAATAAAATGTTCAATAAAATATAAGTGTAAGTTCATAAACTGAATTGTATATATTCTATAATAAATCAGAAACTGATGACACAGCACTGTGTATTACATCTTTGTTTCAACCAAAAATGCTTTGCACTGGTCAAGGGGCCCGGTGATCATTACAGTTACTTTCCCACTTTATTGTGCACACAACGTTCAGGTCACAGAGGTAAGCTAAAGGGGCATCTGACTGTTTTGCTGGACTGATCACTACTATGTCCAATGTTCCCACTGTTCCCACTGTTCCCACTGTTCCCACTGCACTAAGGTACAAAACAGTCATTCTGCTTTGGCTCTAACCTGGAGAACTTTCAAAAGGAACCTCCTCTGCAGCTCCAGTTGAGCTCATCCTTAAGAAATACAACTCCCCCCCCCCCATCACATCTCAACGTAATTATAACTTTTAATGGAGGCACGATACCTACGTATCAGAAAATAGCTTGTGAAATTTAATTTGGTTGCACTTTTATGGCGGAAGGTAGTTTAAGAAAAAAACAAAAACAATTAGGTAACAGTTGAAGACACTTCTCACCTGTTCTGCTTGTCCGAACTGAGAACCCAGCTGCACAAAGTGTTCAGGGCGGATGAACCCGTCCGAGTCCGAGTCACAGGCGTCGAACACCTCTTTGAGTTTCCTCACGAATGTCAGCAGACGCTCCGGCTGCGGAGTGAAGCCTCCCTCCATCTCTTATTCTCCTTCTTCTTCTTTCGGGGTGACGCCACAAAAACATCACGTTTGTTTGTCGGGAAACAAGCTGGGTCTGCGCGCGCGCGTGTGTGACACTCGGGTGCTCGTGCATGCCGCTGCTGCTGCTGCTGTTGCTGCGCGTGAAAGGGGGTGTGTGATGCTGGAAGTCCCCTCCCAACCCGGAAGCGAAAAGAAGCACGGCAGTGTGACCCATTACCTGTACAGTAAAGAACTTCCCTCGCCCCTCACCTCCTGTAGTCACGTGTTCAGCTAATTGCCTTAGCAAGTCATATTCTTTGTCAGTTTAGAGACACACTTTTCTTGTGAAGTGTAAACAATGGCCCTGAGAGAGACAGTCTTTGCCCACAGGCCAAGACATAACCCCAGTGGACAGCTCTGTTAGCACAAAAATCACCAAGTACTGTTTTTTCTTTTCTTTTGTCAAGTTTGCATGAATCAAAGGACAAACTATATTTGACCGGTTGGTGGCACTTTAGAGAAAAAATTAGGGGACCGCCAATCAAATTAATCCTTCTGGGGACATCAATGTGGGGCCCATATTCAATTGGCGATAAAACGCTGCATGGATGACGTATTTTTGTCGGCCAACCGGGGAAGTGAAAATGCTGATGTTTTAGGACTCGTTGTAAAGAGTCCTACAACTCAAGACATTTCTTGCAAAACCACACATTTGAACCTCAAGGTGGCACCTGAGGAAAAGCCCAACACAAAGTCCACCACAGTCATTAGATGTATCGCCCAGATGCCATGACAGTAATACATGTGTTATTTTGTTAATCCCAGTTGTATTACTGAGCATGAACTCTAAAATGCAGATGTGATGTGTTTTTAAAGGTTTTAAAATGTTGCACCTGATCACTCTTTATAAGAGGGGGCTCTTAAAGAAAAAGTGCACCCTTGAGGATCTGCCCTCATGGTTAGATTTACTCTCAATAAAATAGTAGAAGCAATCCCCCTTTTGATGAATTGATTATAAAATATGACTCGCCAGTGAAACGTTGCCATGTGATTTACATCTGTACCTTCATCTTCTTTAGGAATATTTACCCCATTGAGCTGAATTTGATTTGTAATGTGCACTCCTCTAAACCACACTCTGCTTCACAGCAGAGATTCAAGTGTGTTGATCCGGTTCATAAACATCTTGTTCCCTCTATCAGTGAGCTCAGTCTCTGTCATCCAATGTCTCTCTTTTTTCTTCTTCTTTTTTGTTCATCATCTTGCAGACCTGGCTGCCTCAGACCTTTCCCACACAAAGTCTACTTCTCTTTGCGTGACAAGAGGCCGAACGTGACGTACTCTCAGGCTTTATTTCCAAGAGTAACAAAACAACAACATGATGACAACAAAACATTTGATTTGAACAGCGAAGAAACAAAAAGCAATGACGTACTCAATAACCACACTTTAATACTCCTCTAGGAGCTATGTTGGACATCTCTGTCTGCTTGACTCAAAAACAACTGGACATTTATTTTCACATATTTTCACATCGACCACCCCGCTTGGCACACGGGGGAAGTTTCAGTTGGTTGCAATTTGCAACCCCGCCACTAGATGACGCCCAAATCCTACTCGCTGTAACTGAAATAATTTTTAGATTAGATTAGATTCAACTTTATTGTCATTGCACATGTACTAGTACAGAGCAACGGAATGCAGTTTGGCATCTAACCAGAACGGTATATACAGATTATAAAATACAAATACAGATGAAATTAACATTAAATAGTGCAGAATATAAACGGAGGCTATACTATAAATGGAAACTATCTAGGGTTGCTAGCGCTAATATTCAGTTCATATTTACTTGAGTGCAAATAGATTGTATCAAAGTATCAAAGTGACTGAAGTGCATAATAAATAATAATAATGTTGTCTTCCTGAAGTTATCATAATAAATATATTTAGAAGAATGAGACATTCAAGTGGCGCTCGATTAAAAGTACTTTGTTACATTCCATGCGGGGGGATTCTGAATCGGCCGTGTCTACATTAGTGTGCTGACACACACATATTTTTACACGTGGGTTACTGAGACGCTATTTATTCTCATCCCGTATTCGACCAGTGGAATCCAAAAAAGGAAGTGTGTTTACTGGTTCAACTTCCCCCCAATCGCTCAGTTTTCAAGAGGATGTGATACATATTAAGAAAACATAGAGGAGAGAGGGGAAGAGAGAGAGAGAGAGAGAGAGAGAGAGAGAGAGAGAGAGAGAAGGGCATGCTTGTTTGTGCTTTCTTATACTATTCAGTCTTCTTCTTGTGTCAAAGATGCAGGTTGTTAGTGGTGGTCAATCCCTGTGGATATATCTGTTATTCACTTCTCTACAACTTTGGGGTAAGTGTTGTATCGTAGTCGTTTCTAAACACATCATATGTATGGCTGAGTTTTATTGTTTTGTCTCAGAACAATATATTTCTAGTAGAAATGTAAATTTGCTGATTTTTTTTCGAGCGGGAGGAGAGGGTCAAAGAAGGAGTAAACGACGTCCGAAACTGCCATTAAATGTATAATCATCAACACATGATTTACTACATTTTTTTAAGTTACCGGCAATATCTGAATCTTGAATTTCATGTTCCATTGTTGTGTTGTCATCAGCTGCAATCGCCGGTGCAAAGTGAGCGCCACCACCTGTAGCAATCACAGCTGGTGCTTCACTGTTGCGCCAGTTGAAAACGTGTGAAACTCAAGTGATTCTGGCTGCATGTAAAACCGTCCTCTCTCTTTCTCTCTCCTGTCTAGGAAGGCTTTCGGCCTCCACCTCCTCTCCTCTGCCGGCGCCTACACTTTATATCTATTCGAGGTCAAAGGGCTCCGTGGTTCTGGCTTGCCGGACTCCAGAGGGCCACCGAGGGGATAAGTTCATGTTGTTCCGGTACACAGAACAGGTATATGTGTTTGTTGAGGATGTGCAAATGTATTTCTGTTTTGTGTCCAGTGTGCTGGGCTCCTGTGGTTTTACTCTTCTCCGTGTGTCCATTCCTTCATCGAGATGGACTCTCAGGAGCTGCAGTCCGGTGCCGAGGAGGTCCAGTTCATTGTGGGGGTAAATGAGGAGGATCCAGTCCAACTCTTCTGCTGTCTGTACAAGGACCAGGGCCGTCCTTTCAGTGCGTTCAGTCAGTATTTGCAGCTCGAGCCCCCAACAGGTGCGTCTGTTTTTTTCTTTCTTCTTTCAAATGCAAAGCTTTTAGGAAATCTGGCCTGTGACGGATTCAAAATCATATTTGACCCTGTAGTTTATTCAAGGCAGACTCTGGTCTAGTAGTAGTAGCGGATTTAACGTGGAACAACAGAGTTTGCGGAGTCGCTCCGTTCAGTCTGCACCCACAAGTGATTCGACATGTGGTAAAACATAATAAACACTCCCTTCCGCTGCGCTCCACCCCCCCCAAACACACTGCTGCATGCAGGTGCTCTCTGTGGTCTCTTATTGTCCTCCGCTCTGTGGGTGTGTGCAGTGGTAGTTACATCCTGCACTTCATATAGAAACCACACACCTACACGCACACACACACACTCAAACATCAAACACAACGTGGGCTGGCTTCCAGGGCCGACGGTTACAGAGGGAAGTGAGGCCGGCAACTGTGGCACACCGAGGTTGTTCGCCTTGCGTTTTACGTGCTCTGCGTGCACTGCTGTGACAAAGTGATGGATCCACACAAGTGTGGAGATAATTGTTTCATTTTCCTCTCCACTTTCTGTCCTTCTCCCAGATGCAACCCCCACTCGCTCCGTCCCCTCGGTCCCTCCTCCCCTCTTGTCTGTGCACCCCTCCTCCGGTGTGGTAAAACGCGGGGACATGCTGTCCTTCAGATGCTCCGCCCCTCTACCGTCCCAGTCTCAGTCCCAGCAGAGCAATCGCAACAAACCGGTGACCTTCCTTTTGCTGAGGGCCTCTGAGCGAACGGGGGCGGCATCTGTCACCCAGCAGCCTCGGGCCAGTCGGCTCTCAAACCCTGAGCTCCAGCCGGGAGTCTTCAGTGTTGGGCCGGTGAGGGGAGGAGAGGAGGGAGAGTACACATGCATTTACCAGATCACCAAAAGAAAGGCGTTGGTGAATTCAACTGTCAGCAACGTGGTTCAAGTCACTATTACAGGTGAGGATGCCCCACATGACTGTTTGCTCTTAGGGGCCCCAAACTCAGCATCCCTGTTGCTTATCTTGTTGCAACATTGACTTCCTTTAAATCTTTACTAAAAACTAATATGTATAAACCTGCTTTACATTAAGTGGGGTTTTCTTTTGATTGATTTGCTCAATCAAACTGGTTCATCTTCATATGTTTCCGAAATATTTCAGTGATTTTACTGTTCTGGCAATTATTTATTTGTTACATCTGACACACCTTTTAACGTAGTTTTACATTTAGGAATAACGTTGTAACTGTGATGCATTCTGAAAATATAATTTGAATGAATTACTGTATGATTGGGATAACATCTGCAATTGTGAATTTATTGGCAAGTATTACAGTGTTCAAACAATTTGAAATATTTTGTAAGAAGGGCTCCTGCTAATAATTATTTTTCATTATGCATTTTTTACATAATGAAATTCATAAATTGTTATGTTTTTAAAGTGAATTGACATATTTGAATGGATTTTTTCAGCCCGATTCCCCCAAAATATTCATTTTACTATCATATAAGATCATTTGAGATGGTGTATATTTTGTTTTAAGCATATACAGTATATATATTTATCTTCTGGCTAATGTTTCATATGATTTTGATTTCAGGCACGTTGCCAGTTCCCACCCTTGTCCTCCAGCAGCAGACGGACGTGTGGCATTTGCTCTGCACAGGGTCGCCCGCTTACCCCGGCGCTGTGTTCTCCCTCTACCTGGCTGATAATGAACTTCCTGTCGCCACTCAACATGCCACCATGATCAACAATCAGGTCACCTTCCCAGTGCCCGTCCAGGACACCCCAGTGGCTTTGTACCAGTGCCAGTACGATGTCCTCCTGGGAGGCAAATGGAGCAAGTCTGAGCGCAGCTTCCCATTGGCTGTAACCAGAGGTGCAGATTCACGGTTGTGTGTGTGGTTTTATTAGAGCGTAATCTGACTTGAAATGTGACCGTTTGGTTCTATTCTCATGTTCGCAGCAATTCCTCCTCCATCATCAACAGGTAGAACAACAACAACATGCCATTGTTTCATATGTAGATGCATATATTATGAATTGTGAGTGGCAGGAAGTAAAAGAAAAGAAAAGAAAAGAAAATGACTCAGACTTATGCCAGTGTGATGTCGGCAGATTTGTCCGGTGTGGACTGGCCTCTCGTTCTGGGCTCTTTCTCCGCTGCGGTGTTGTTCCTCTGTTCAGTGGCACTCGTGGTTGTGGTGGTACACAGGAAAGGTATGTGTCACATGAATCTCTGCTTTCTCACATGACACATTTACACTGTCGTGATTGTCTTCCTTTGTGAAACTTATTATTGTCTTCTCTTCTCTCCTCTTTTCGCTCTTCTTTAAAGTAAAAGCATCAGCCGAGGAAAAGAAGAAAAGGTATTGTCTTTTCAGTCCTCATTAGCCTTACAGGCCAGTAAAGGATCACTGTGTTTATCACGGTCATGTTGTCTTCCTGAAGTTATCATAAACAAGTGTGAATTACCATCAGCACTGTGACAGCCATGACATGAGCAACATTTAGAGGCGGCGTTCACTGTAAATATTTCCTTTAATTTGGCAACATAACAAACGGTTTAAAGCATAAATATCACTAAGCCGTAGAGATCGAAATTGCTGAGAATTTGTCCAAATTGGACACGCTACAAATAAGAGTTACAAACAGGTTCATCCTGAGGGGCTGAGGTTCTACCCAGAACCATTTCCTTTATTATTTTGAGGTGTTTTCCAAGGGTTCTTTGTGGTACAAAGGATTCCATTAATAACCCTTTTTATCCAAAGAACCCTTTTTGGAAGAAAGAGTTCTTCAATAATTGTCGAAAGCATGGGTTGTTAGAAGGGAACAGCACACCCAATCAGAAAGAACCAAGGGGCTGATGTGGTGCCCTGGCTCGTCAGGGTTCTAGATAAAACTCTCGGAAAAAAGAGTAAAAGGTTTCACGGTAAAACTCATTCCTAAAAACTATGATGGTAAACATGATTGATGTGGTTTGTGGTGCTGTAGATAAAACCCGAGGAAAATAAAAGCCACTGGGAGGGTTCCAGATGAAACACTTGGAATACTAATTAGCTCTCTGTTAGCACCCTCAGAAGGTGGAAAGGTTCTGGATAGAACCCCCAGAGAGGGGTCTGGGTAGAACCATACAACTTTCTGTAGAACCTCTCGTAGGGGGCTCTAGGTGGAACCTTTCACAAATTGTTCTAGGTATATACCTTCACGCTGAGTTCTAGGTAGAACCCACTAAAAGGGTGCCAGGAGTCCACCAGGAACCAAAAAGGGTTCTCCTTTGAGGACGAGCTGAAACCCTCTATGTAGTTTGAGTAGCACCTGTATTTTTAAGAGAGTATAAAGGTTAGTAAGGTTAAAGGGCCAGTGGAGCAAAGTTGTGTTGATCCTTCTCAATGCAATAAGAGCATCCCTTTCACATTGCAGGCTTGCCTTTATGCAAGCTGATTTTCATGTAAACCAGAGTTGGTATTGTGGTATAAAATGTCGCTTTGTTGAACTGTTTCAGACAAGAAGCGCAGTTCTGGACTCAAGTTCATGCTAAGGACCATGTTGTTGGTGAGCTTTACGTCATGTTTAGAACTTGTTAATTGTCTATCCATTCACTTCCCTTCAATTTCTTTGGGACGATTTTGTTAGTTCTGCAGTAAATTGCATGAAAGTAAAGAGATAAACTGATAAAAGGGTTCTTGTTGTTTTTCTTCTCTGTTTTGCAGACCTGACACTCAGGCGTACAAGCTTCACCTCTCAGGTAATTTATTCATCAATACCTGAATCTACATTTGAAAATAAAAAAATCAGTTTTGATCAACTATGATTAAGAAACTGTGACCTTCTTACCGTTCTTTATACAACACTTTGGATAAGAACGGCAGGCTTTTTGTCATCGTCAGCAAATCCTATGAAAGGACCAAAACCACCAAAGGTGATCCGCCCCTCTCTCAATACTTTCTGACTCTCAGTTTGTAGCTCGCAGCCTGAAGCCAAAAGGTTCCTAATGAAGATGTGGATCTAAAACAGCTGGACACGGCAGTTCTTGGCAAACAGTACTCAAATGGGAGTAAATAGTACATTTTTTGGGGGGGATTTTCAGCAGTAGATTAATACGCATTTGGTGTTTTGAGTATCGAGGAGGACAGTATTTGGATGCACAGTACTTAGTTAGTAGGAATAATTAATTGATGGTGTTGGTCTCTTCATGGGATATGTTGACATTGAGAAAAACAGAATATGCCCAGACTATGCATGTTCAATTTTGACACAAAAACATTGCATATCATGCAGAGTTTTCTCTTTTCTTTTCTTTTCTTTTGGTATTTCTGGCATTTCTGTGGCCTCTGCAGTATGTTTCTCCTGTAGTATGTTTGTCCTTTTGACAAACAACTGTAAACTTCCCTGATCCCTTTGCTGTAAGCAAAACGTTCACGCACGCACGCACACACACACACACACACACACACACACACACACACACACACACACACACACACACACACACACACACACGCACACAATTGCTCCCGTAGCTGTGTCTACGGTGTATGAATGTGTGTGAATGTTATTTAGTGCTGATGTGTAGGTGGAAATTTAGCTCCTCCCATCAATGTATGAATGGGTGAATGATAGTTTTAATAGTTTTAAATAGTTTTAAAGCGTTTTAAAGCGCTTTGAGTGGTCGGAAGACGAGAAAAGCGCTATACAAATACAGGTCCATTTACACACACACACACGCACACACACACACACACACACACACACACCTTCATATGCACACGCTGCCCATCACCAAACATACTGTCAACCCACACACATTCCTCGTTAGTGCGATAGCGCAGTGTTCGGGTCCGCCTCTCACCAGTTGTAATCGGGTTCATTAATTAGCTCGATGAAGGGCTCTCATTCGGGTAAGGACTCTCTCCAGGCTCTCGCTTCCTGTCTGTGCTCTCTGTTACCGAGCAGCCTTCTTCAAGGACAGAACGTTGTCATCGCCAGCTGATGGAAAGACTAACCTTGTTATCATGAAACAGCTGAAATGAATATTTGATTGAATATGTGTGTCTCTGTCTCAGTGGTGTAGACTTTCCTTGGACTTAAATAGCAATTCAATAATCACAGCTTGGTTGCATATTTTTGTAAATTATATCTCGTTTTCCGACACGCTGTCACTGCACAGAAAAGAGAAATGTAGTTTTGGAAGTTATACGAATGCAATGGATATCTGTTTATTGACCTTTTCACATAAGGTCATTGATAATAAACGTACGCTTGAAGATTATTTTTTGGGGCATGTTATGCCTTTATTTGATAGTAATAGTGGAGAGGGACGTGCAATGTGGGGGAAGAGAGAGTACTCAATGCTCAGGGCGTTCATACCCATGTGGTATATGCTCTCAGGCATCCTGATGTGACCCTTCCAGTGGAGACAACATTACACAGTGCCTTCTTGTACACCCTTATGGTACATAAAACAAGATACAGGGACCTATCTGGTACCCTTCCAGTGAAGAAAACATGATGAGGTGTTCGCAAGGGTGTTTTTCCAATGGCGGAAATATGAAGAAGTGCCCTCCAGGATACCCTTCAAGTGGAGAAAACCAGATGCAGTGCTCTATTGGGTGTCCCTAAATGGAGAAAACGTGACACAGAGCCGTATAGGCTGCTCTGTATGCTATAAAATGTCCTGCGCCTTGGTGCCCAACCGCATGCAGCTGGCCCCTCAGACAGCCTGAGTCCGCCACTGCTAGCGACAGAGTATGTAGACCACGTCATGTTTTAGGAGTGTCCGAAAATGTTTTGCGATGATGTGACGCCGGCGATGAAAGTCATTATATATGAAATACCCGAGACAATGTGGCGTACTGCATTCAGATACACAGACACAGATACACTTGTTTGGAAGTAAAAGCAGAGGTATGCTATGAACTATGCCACAGGAAATGACATCACGGTGAGATTTTTTTTAACAAGCTTGTATGTGTGTGTTTGTTAATGTGTTATGTGTAGGAATGGGCCAGCCTGGACACAACTACGGAGACAGCCTCCAGATCTCCGCTATGGAACTCGCACTCCACATTCACGACCCCCATCCATCCGATCCATTAGATCCAAGTTTGTTTTCTTTAGCTCGCCCCGTGCGTGTTTGTACTTTACTTGAGTTTATCAATGTAGCATCAGTCGGAGTTACACAGCAGGACAGGAAGGGCTGTTTCCTCACTTCCTATTTCATGTGTAGCAGTAACATTTCACAATTTGACAGGATATGATGTTTGTTTGATCTTTCATCAACCAGTGAATATAAATATAGATCTTTATTGTTATTATTAAGTTTGTATCTGTTTCGTGAATAATTTACCTTCAGTTTCCCCTCAAAGTGTATTCTTAACCTGCGGGCTCCTTTCAGTAGCTGCTCTGGAGCTTCCTTTTGTATTATAGTATATTTATATGCAGTTAGACCAGACGTCCTTGAACTTATTAACAGCTAGCGAGTGGATTGTATCAATCTGTAAATTCTTCCTGGTTTGACTAAGATTACAATGTTTTCTTTTGTCGTGCTATTTGCAGATGTGCAATACATTCTGGCACCATTATGTAAAATCAAAGTGTGTACACGTCGTAATTGATATAGAGCATATAACTTTTTGTTTTGCAGTTACATAGTAATGGAGATAATAAAGTTAATCTACATGAACTGGATCACAGGCAGATATGTCAAAGTACTTTCCCTTGAAAAAAGAAAAAGAAAATATACCCTTACTTGAGAATATCTATGAATACATAAATGTTATGTATGTACTGTGTTACATACATTCGGTACATATATAAACCTACCTTACCTTCTTACATTGCATTAGAGGGGATTTAAAAGGCCTCACTGAGGACCTCAGTGAGGAAAAGACTACTAACAACACTGCTGCAGTGTTGCTAAATATTCTGCAGAGGGCACCGTTTGGACATCATTTACATGTGAGAAACATAAACATGAAGAATGTCATTTATCAAATTGATCTACATTATAATGATATAAACCGGCCCTTTGATCAGTGCAACAGCGTGACGCAGACGTCCATGAAGCCGAGCAATACGGGCTGAAAAAAAGCCGGCAATGCAACAGCCGCTAAAATGTGCCGTGGCTCACTTTTTAACATGGGACAAGCACGAACCCTAAGGACATTTAGCCCTCATATCTGCAGTGTATTAGTTTTATTTATTTTTTTTATTTCTAGATTGTCAGAGAATTTGCTGAGTCTTCAATGCTGTGCATTGAGAAAGTAAGAAAGTAAAAGGACTCAGGAGGGGGAGACGCCTCCCACCTGTTAGTGTGACTTTTATGGTGGACAATAACTCAGCAGAGAAGGGAAGCAGCAGAAAGTCAACACTGTATGAGTACTGAGTTTTATTAAATTTGACTGGCCTCTGCAGCGGCACAGGGCTTTCTCTCAGTAGCAGAAATGTAGACAGGGTTCAAGGATTTAAGAATTGCAAAGTCTGCTTGACTCGTCATGCTTGATTCCAAATGTACTCTTTTCTCTGCCGCGCGGCGAAGATATTAGGCTTCTATATTTTTTTATAATAATGATAAGGTGATGAATTTAAGCGGCCCCTTAATTTGCACCCAAGGCTGCTGCGTAAGAGACACGCGGAAACAAATGAGCCAGGTTGATATGAATTGACATAGACTATCTTGAAACTCATGATAATTGCCCTTTTAAAGCCGCCCCATGCTGTGCCTCCATGTAATAGCTGAAGAGTGAGTGCAGAGGCTCAACATGAAGGTGTGTGCTGAAATCTGAAGACGGTGGGAGTTTTTGGCAGTCGGTTTGGGTTCATGGCTAGAGGGAGGATTCAGGTTGAGTAGCAAGCGTCTCATCTCAAAGAAAAATGCTGCGATCAGTCAATTCCTTTCCTGTCTGCTTCAGACACATTAGTTCATCTCTCTCTCTCTTTCTCTCCCAATCTCTCTTTGGAAAAATAATTCAGATTGTAAGGGCGAAAGCAAATTTGAGCTATTGAGAGTAATGTTAATATTACAAAGCATGACAAACCATGCACTCTTCCCGAAAAGATTATCGTTGATGAATATTGCAATTGACTCCATCTACAGAAGACACATGTTTCTGAAGTTGCAGTACATAGTTAGCCTAAAACATTAGGACAAAATGCTTGCTGCTCACGTAATGTTAAACGTACTGAGTGTCCGGATCCATCCATTCTCCCATTCAGTTTTTCGGTTCCGCAGATTGGAAAAAATGAGTTCTGGGTTCTTTGGCCTGTTGGTAGTGCATCCCACGACAGAACAACGGAGTGGTTCAGACAGACGGGGACTACAGATATATTCAGACGGTATGACAAAAAAAAAAATCATGTTTTTTGGACATGTGATACATGTGTAAACATGTTCTAGTAGAAACCCCAAAAAATATGAACCTGAAAATGAGATGTCCCCTTTAAAGATACTGGTACCGATTTCCATAACAAGTCTTGTTTGGAACAGATCCTGAACCACACTTCTGTCACTCTAGTAGATATAAATAGGTCCTCTCCTGCTCTCCATACAGTAAGACAGACTGCATGTGCTGGTATGGTGATACTCTGAGACTCAGCTGTGCCATTGTATTCCCTCTTCTCTTGAACTTCAAAGTAAACACAACACACACCCACGTAAAGCATTAGGATATGTAAAAGGGACATATGTGAGGAGGAAGAATACTCTCCGTATCCCTTTTCTTGTCTGTTGACACAACACACACACATATGACAAACTAAAGGCCTGTGTGTATTGCATCAAACACATGAGGCCCTTCTCATTTCCCAGTTCTCAATTCCTTTCCTCACCTCCTCCCCTGAGGAAGAGACGTGAGGAGGGAGCGGCATGAGGCAACAGGCGTTTAACGAATGAGACACTGTCTATCTATGAGAACATGGAATACAGCAAATTAGTGAGAACGTTGTTATTGATGTAATAATTTGCCGTCAGCAGCAGTTTGCATTCGTAAACATGTCGGGTTTACAGCGGTTGACTTTACATTTAAGATAGAAACATAATATCAAGGTGAAATGTCATTAAGGAATGCGGTGAGGACCGGCTGTCATCTTAAATAACTACAAAATTATGAAATAGTAGCACACATATTAGTGCGTGTTTTCCACAACTGCTTTCAGTTTAGAAATTCAACACCACAATTTAAATCAGTCCTGCTTTGTGAGCTAATGTACTCTCCTCTATACTGTTGGTAGTCATGGAATGCACATATTCTGTAAGGTAGTCAGGTGCCTACAGCTACACAATGCAATCATTTAATGGATGGGGCTTAAATGTTTCGAGTCCAAACGGCAGGGAGAGAACAGCAGACAAGGTCAAACGGGCAAACGGGCAAACAGGCCACAAGAAACAGATCTCTGAACGAAAGTGAACACAAACAGAAAAATAAAAAACGCGCTGGGCCGGACTGACTAATGGGGAAGTGGGAGCAGGTGAGCAGGGGGTCATGGGGTCAGGTGACTGCAGGGCCAAGGAGAGACAGGTAATACTAATCAGGGCGGAAGTGAAGTGATCTGAAACGGGAGGAGAGCATTAATGAGCGGTTTGAAACAAACAAAACAAAAGCTAAGGCCAGGGCACAGTATGACTATATGTGTGTCTTGTTCTGTGGGAGATAGATACACCTTTAATTGGTTACGCTTCCAATCCATCAATTTCCACTTTAGTTTCAAAGAAAGCATCGCAAACATTTCTAACTGAAATTGGCTGAAGTAAAGGTAGCAAAAAATGGCGGCACAAGTACCTTAAATTATACTTAATAACAGCGCTCGAGTGAATACACTTAAGTTACATTCCACCAGTACGAAGGAGAGTTTATCTCCACGCACACAGACAAAACTCATTTGAGGCACTCGCATATCATCCACACATAACAATGAACCCACACTCACACACACCCACACACAAACACACACACACACACACGCACACACACACACACACACACACACACACACACACACACACACACACACACACACACACATATCCCCATCACTTCCTCTCACACTTTTGTCCCCTCGACAAAAGGCATTACTAGAGCGCCGGCTGATCCTCTAAACGTCCGACTGTCTCGCACAATGCTGCTTCAAAGACTTCGTGCCAGCCGGACTTTGAAAGCCGGTGATAATGAAATATCATGGAAATGAGTCTGGAGCTGAGCGGGTGACGGACAGGTGTGCAAGTTTATTTTTGGGTCACCAGAGTGAGAGACAGAGACAGACAGAGAGAGAGAGAGAGGCGCCTGTATAGGTTGCCATGTTTGATTTATTGAGCATAAAAAAAATGAATCTTTGATCTTTAACTCTGATATTATTCATAGCTAATAAAAATATACTGTGCTGTGCAGGTCGTCTCCTCACCGCCAAGCTTTTAGTCTTGTCGTTTGTTTGCTATAATTCGTTTTCAAATATGTTCAGACTGTACATCACTCGCTGTGATGCCCAGCCTTTTGGTGCCGTGCCATCAGACCTGGCAGCGGGGCAATATGAGGGAAGTTGCCTTGTGAGGAATGGAGCTTATTAATAATTTTGAGCACTTAAGTTGGCGCAGCATAATAATAATGTGCTGGTGGTGTCGGCGGGCTACGTCCAGTCAGAATGAGGTGATGAATTATTCACAGGAGATTGAGAGGTCACTAAAGCGTGGTCAGCTGATCTCACCTCCACACACACGCCAAAGGTGCTGCTTCATTCTAGCAAAGCATCTAATCTTCTTCCAAAGCCGTATCCATGGTGATGCATTTCCTCTTTGACCCCCGACAGTGTGAGGGACACAAATAAAGACAGAATGTGGGGCAGACGATTGTTCAGCGGAGCAACATAAATACATACAGTACATATGTTGTTCCTGAAACATAGTGCCAACGGGTCAACGGTTATGGACCTTAAAGGGACAGCGTGCCGCATTTGGTGCCCTCTAATGGTAATGTTGTAGATTGCAGCCAACTGAATACCCCTCCCCTTCCAAGACTGCTGTAATGTGAGCGTAGTTTCAGGTGATTGTACACAAATGAAAACATGGTGATGAATAATATATTCCATAATAGAGCTCTCTAAATCCCACCCACTGTGCCTTTAATTAGTTTATTTTAGGCTGCAGCATTAGTTCATAGAATAACACTCCATGCATTACTGTGATATCATGTCTGCCAGTCAGATACAAAAATAAAATAAAGGAGACAACCTTAATCAGGGGAAATAATCACAGAAATGACACACGTCTAAGCAACGGAACAGCTATTATTTGAATATTAAGTGTGTATTATGTGGCGTCATTCGGTTCTGAAATCCATCTTGGAGAAATCCAGCTTTCAGTGGGGATGCGTGAAAAATAACAAATAAAGGAGCCATTCATGGATTACGGCTGATGCAATAATTCAGATCACTGGCCTACATCCACTTAGTTACCAGATTATAAGGAACACAATAGCGCGGAGGTTAATTACCTTTGTGAAGCTCTCTGACACAATAACCGACCGAGATACACAAAGGTGGGATTTATTGCATGGCTCACTTTGCATTGGGTTGTACAGGTGTAATAAACAAGCAACTCGGTGTAAGACATCGCTGAAGGCATAAAATCAGTGATGACGCATTGTTTTTCGAGCTGGAAAATGTTGCACTCAAGCTATTTTCATCAACAAATAACACCAAAAATATTCAAAAAATCCAAACGGTAAAGAACTTCATTAATGTTTGAAAATCCCATTCTCCCTAAATTTACATTTTTCTTCTCTCCAGTGCAGAGTTATTATTTATTTCTTCGCCTTTTTACATTCATTAGTCTCAGAGTTTTCCAGCACCAGAAACAAGCCCAGGGTTTATCCACGAATAGGTGGCCCTCCTCCTCCTCCTCCTCCTCCTCCTCCTCCTCCTCCTCGATAAAGGACTCTTCAGGGTTTTCAGTTCACTGCCAATCCTTTTCCTCGCTCCCAATCCTCCTGACCCCCTTCGTAGCCTCAATCCCTGACCTCTTTCTCGCTTCAAATTTTCTCTTTCCTCCTCAAGTATGCTCCCACTTTCCTTACACTGTTCTCCTTTGTGCAAATCTCACTTTCAGCCCTCTATTTAAAAATAAACTATAGGTCTCGGTTAACCTTCCTCCCTACTCCAGTTGTTTGCTCCCTCAACGCCTCCTCAGTCGTCTTCCAAGTTGTGTCCGTTAACCAGGCCTGACTCCCAGCGATGCACCAGAGGGGTCTTCTGTCTCGGGGTCCGGGGACTCTGGGCGACCTGGGTTAAAAGACAGGAGTAATGGACAGCGGGAGTAAGTGGCAATTCCAAAGTAAAGGATGACGGAGACAGAGTGAAAGCTGGAGGAGAAAAAGGAAAGAGAATTGAAGAGTAGAAACATTGAATGTGTGGATAAAAAAGGAACGGATGGATTTCGTTTGGACGAGGATCATTAGCTCTACGAGTCAGAGGGAGGTTAATGCGACTGTGGTCCAAGACCGTGTTCGGTGTGACTCAGTCAACAACTGAGGCCAAATTCTCCTGCGATCCTGCGTTTATTCCTGAACTCTAATCAGGAACCAGGTCTGTGCACGAAGAAGATAACGAAGAAGAGAGAGAGCGAGAGAATGAGGCAGGGACAGGAAAGAGAGCAAAACATTGTTAATGCCAGCGTCAAACTGAAGCGTGCAGCTATAACCCAGCGTATCAATGCCAAACTGAATTAAAGAGCTAAAAGCACTCAACTCTAATCAGATACCACAGTTTCAAAGAGATGCAAGACCCACAAGGCAGGTAACGGAAATCTGTGGGACACTATTGACTACACACACACACACACACACACACACACACTCTCCCTCTCTCAGAGCTGTTCGACTTTTTCCCTTATCTATAAAGATAAGCTTCTTACTGTGTGTTCAGTATGTTATCAGATGTTTGTGGCCCATATTTGGTGCAAAAGAGAAGCTGACATCCTCCCAAGAGCCTTTCGCCCTTGGACCCGTTTCAATCCGGCACAGTCTTAAACTCACAGGTTCGTATTCATGCCGCTGAGAGACTGAACTGAACCCCCAAAGCGACATTGTGATTCCCATATGAAGTCTCAGTTAAAGAAGCTTTCCGATTGTGGAACCTGATATCCTTTTTCTGCCTGCATCTCTTTTTCTTTAATACACACACTGTCTTTGTTATTTCAATCTTGCCTTGCATGAGTATTATTGACCTCCTCACACCTCTCACACACACACACACACACACACACACAGTCAGGAAGGTGATTTGCCTACATTTCCATGTCCTATACCAAGTGTACAAGATAGGTAGGGTTGGTTTTATCCGGCAAAAATAAAGCAGCAGTTTAAATAGTGTTGTAATGTTTGAACTCTGCATTAGGTTGACTGGAAACGCTGACTCACCTCTGGCCGGTCAATCCTCTCCTCTTCAGCTTGGGCCGGGGGCCACTGGCCTAACTTGCCAACTGAATGGCGTGCTGCAAGAGAGAGAGAGAGAGAGAGAGAGAATAAATTAAAAAGGGTGAGCAAGAGTTTGCATCCGGGTGGCAATGAGGCAATGGTTGTCTGTGCTCCTTCACTGTGAGCAATGAAGTAAATTAAAGAGTCAACATGAAGAAGAGCAGAGGAATGAAGCGGGTGCTGCTTTTAGGCGCCATCAGGCGGACGGCAAACAGCCCAAAGGAATGGTTTAGGGTGTTAAAAAACACCATATTTTGCTGTGGTGATTGAATGAAATATATGAAATGTGTTATTCTAGTAATTCTAGTAACTTAAACTATGTTCTGCTTGTGTGAAGGAGTGTCATCAACGCATCATCCAGCTGTACTTTTCCGTCTACCTGATTCCGTGTGAGTGCAGCATTAAGGAATGAGAACGTTACCTTGGTGAAAGGAAAACAAAAAGTAGGCACCGGAAATGAGGTTGCATAACTCATTATCTGTAAAACAATACGTGATTGTTCATTTACCAACATTGAGTCATGGCCATTCAGGTGCTGGAGTAGGACACCGCACCCTGTTCGGTTTGTCACGCAGTTGTGAAACCTACGAGGACCGGTGACACTTTCATCCATGTTCAGTCACAAAAAACCTGTTGGCGACACTTCCTGCCTACATAACACAAGCGTGCACTGCAATCTGTTGTCTGTCGTACGAAACCACACAGACCTGCAGAGGAAGTCAAGCAACCTCCTTGAATAACGTAACAAACGTATTGACTTATTTTTAACCAAACCATTATGTTTTACCAAACCTAACCGAGTAATTGTGTTGCTTTGCTGCTTTGCAACCCTAATCTGGGAGAAGATAAATGTCCCTCGAAACTTAATTCAGTCGTATGGGGGCAGAAGTATCCCTGTTTGGGAATCACTGCTCAACAGTGCCCCGCACACAATGGCAGCAAAGTAGAAATCACACAGAGATGAATGTTCATAACTTATCCTCTCAGCAGGCGGTATTGGCAGCACAGTATTTCACATTTGCTTGTGTTGTCTTAAGTCTCTATATCACACTAAGAGCTGAATAAAACTAAGTTGTATGCACATTTCGAATTCTTCATCCCAAAATTGGCCTCTTCCAACGCGTTTCTTTCCTGCTGACACTATAAACTGTTGAGGTATGACTCAGGACTTTTGCCAAACCTCAGCTTTTGCAATTAATATGACAGACTATGACAGCTATATTTATTGGGAAATTACCGAATTTCCCCACTGTACAAAATTATTGCTCATAACAGCCAATGCTGATTTCAAAAGCTGTTTTGGTGTGACCATGAGAACAATGATACATCATATCATTACAAATGACACACATAATCCCACACACCACAAGCATCCAAACACACAAACACATTGCCCCCCCCCCCCACACACACACTTCAAACACTCTGCGCTACACCAACCTGCTGTGGGTCTCGTTCCCCCTCTGGATGACGAGCCAGGTAAGTCAGGAACAGCCAGTCCATTCAGTGACGAAGAAGGAGACAGCGTGGTGAGCGGCCTCCCTCCTCCTACCCGCTCTCCTCTGCCCCCATACAGACTGGCCCTCTGCTTGTGAAGGTCCTTTTCCCTCTCTTGAGCCTCCCGGATGTCCTGCTCCACTTTAATAACATTTGTTGAGGGGCGCAGCTTGAAAAAGGGGTTCTCCTTGTGTGCCTCTTCATCCTCGTCCTCCCTCATTTTAATCCCACTATGTCCTCCTGTCCTGGATGATAAGATGTCAGGACGTCCAGAGTCGACTACAGTAACGGGCTCTGCTTCTGGTTTGGCGTGGCAGAGCTTCTGCGCTGGAACACTCAGATTGCTCTCTAGGATGATGATCTGACAGGCCGTCCCCTCAGAGAACCCTGGTCCTCTGGGAGTCCAAGCAGAGGCACCCCCTCCTTTAACTAAGCTCGGGCTCTGTGTGGGAATCCCCTCCTCATATGAGCCTCCTATGGTGGATGCCTGCGTTGAGATGTCCTCCTGGTTCTCCAGGGTTGAAATGTCACTGGCGGAGGACCAGGATGTGGCCTTACTCGGGGCTGACACAGTCAAAGTTGAGTCACTGGGTTTCTGAAAGGCCTCAAAAAGCTGTTTCCTCTCTTTGACTTGGCGTACCGTGCCTTTGTCATAGAAGCCTGGAACTTTCCCAAGTCTGACCAGGTCCTGTTCCCTCTGGGTCTCATTGTGGATCTCGTGCTCCATCTTTTTGCCCGCAAACTGCCTGTCTTTGCCTTGACTCCTCTCAGACTTAGCAGACTGGCAGAGAACCGTTTTCCTTAAAGGGATCTCTACATACTCTGGCAAAGTGGGTGGATTCGGAAGCCCTCTGGATCTCCTCAGGCTGTGTTCACGCTCTACAGCCCGTCGGATCTCCCTGTCAATGGGAGTCTCTTTGGGCACAGCTGCTGGAGAGACCGTAGAGATGGTGGTGGTTCCCTCCAAAGTGCTGCATGGGGAGAAGTCCGCTGAAACTCCACTGTCGCTCTGGCTATCATCACACGAGTCACTCTCCATGCTTGCGTGTTTACGGGACACAAAGCTGTGTTCTTCGGTCTTAACCTTTTGCGTTTGGACTCTTTTTGAATATTTTAACAGTCCTCCGCCGCGTTGCTGCCCAACAGCCTTGTTCCTTTCAAGTCCACTCTCTTTCTGCCTTCCCCCTCCACCTGTTTGCTTGCTTCCTCCTTCTGTCATGTTCCCCGCCCTGCTGTGTCTTTCTCTCACAGCTACAGCACAACCAGAGCCTGCCCCGCCCTGATTGGACGGCTCCGTGGCAACGGTCGACAAAGGTGAAGAACTCTGGCTTAGCACCTGTTGTGCAGCTTCCTGGTTTCCTCCCCTGGGGGAAAGCTCACTTTGGCTCTGGTGAAACAGCTCCTCCTGCTGTTTGGCTGAGAGACATAAAGGCAGGGTTGCTGTTGGGTCTTGTTCAGTGGGAACAGAGATATTGACAGAATGTGAGGGGTGGAGAGGCTGACCAGACATAACATCCACGCTCACTTCCTCTTCTTCCTCGCTCTCATCAGCAAAAGGAGGAGAGCAAACAGTGTCCACATCATCTGAGTTTTTTCGGTCAAAGGGAGAATGACGAGCTGTTGAATTTGATCCAGCAGCTGCAGCCGCTGACATCTTATCTTCAGGTTCACCGTAGTCAAAACCATCCTGTAAGAAGTTCAGCTGTGATGCATCTACCTCTATATTTACTGGCTCAGAGTGAAGAGGGGGCCACTCTTGACTATCAGGAGACGTAAGGGCCTCTGTTGGGTCCGACATGATCTCAGCCACCTCCCCCTCAAGGCTGGAAAGGCTCTCTTTCTCGAAGCATTCCTCTGTTGATGAAGCACTGAGGGGAGGAGGTGGGAAAGGATCCTCACGTGAGACAACTGACTTCTCCTCTTGATCCTGTGATTCTTCAAATTGCTGGGCAACTAATTCTGTCACCATGTCATCTCGTGTCTTCCCGGGGTTGCACCGACTAATTCTTGCAGATTCCTGATTTTCCGATTTGGTTGCATCGGATGTTTCGGTTCTTGAGAGCGTTTGGTCCCGAGCTCCTGGCTTCAGGACGTCTATGTCCTCTTCAGGTTCTGCCCTGGGAGCCTTTCTGTCGTGCAGAGGGGAGTTGTGGCTCACGGTTGCACTCTCCTCACCTTGCGCCCGGAACTCCTTGACCCGCCCATCTCGCGAGTTGACTGTACTCTGTTCCTGCCAGGCCACTGGCTTTGTTGCCATGGTGACAACGAGTCTGCTGATGTAAAACCCTTTGGAGCAATCGGTCTGAGGGAAAGCGGAGGGACACAGAGAGGGAAAGGGGAAACAACACTTTTTTTTTATTTCAATGCAGTTTAAATGATTTGCTGTGGTATTAATACGCGAGGGACTCATCGTATTGTATTTACTGTGAAATAGCTTTGAAACGTTTAATGCTTCGTTTTTTATTTCTGTTTTCAAACCTCTGTCAACCTGTGTTGCAACACTGCACCTGGTACTGAAGAAATAAACTTGAATTTTGGGCTTTCCAGCTCCTCTCTTTTTCTTTAATACACACACTGTCTTTGTTATTTCAATCTTGCCTTGCATAAGTATTATTGACCTCCTCACACCTCTCTCACACACACACACACACACAGAAAACTCCTCTGTCGTCTTCTTTTCAGCCTGCATCCTGACAAACTCCCGTTCCCATCCATGGTGATTCTCACCAAGCAACTCTGGCTGGACTCCAACACCATCATTAATGGGAAAGTGGATCACAGCACTGGGGACGACTAGTCTCTGATGACCAACAGGTTCGGATGGACAGATACAATAGATAAGGATTGGCCGCATGACATGGCAGGACTAATGGGGAACGCTGTGACAATGATGGCAGAGCATGTAGGCCCCACGGCAGAACAACGTGGCCCATTGTGGGTAAATTAGAGTGCGAGCAGTGAGTCATGAGAGCTATGACAGACACTGTGCACAGCCAACAATAATTAGTTTTAGGAACCATTCACCAGCTGCATACCATCACTGACTTTGGGCTGTCATTTGGTAAAATGGTGTTACTATCATTCCACCATTATGTTCTTATGTAAAATCATCAATAGAGTTTCCTACACTACAATAAAGGTGCCACCTATAATTATATAGGGTCCTTTTCAGCTTCATGGTAGAACCTGTTAAATAAGTTCCACCTGGAACCCTTTCAGCGGTTACTACCTATAGAACCCAACATAAAGGGTTATGCCCGGAATCAGATTTGAAAGGTTCCAACCAGAGATTCTACAGACAACCCTTCTCCTGTGTAATGGTTCCACCAAGAACCCTCTCTGAAGGTTGTAGTCCACCATCTGCTTACAAAAACCCATCAAAGGGGGTTCTACCGAAAGCCCTTCTATATTCCAAGGGTTTCATCTAGAACCCTAAGAGCCGGATCTGATGTGGTGCAGCAACCCTTCAACAATCACGGTTCACAATCACAGTTTTTGGGGTTGTGTGTGCTGAATTGCGGGTGTTCTCTTTTAAAACCCATGCTTTCAACAATCCTTGAAGAAATCTTTGAAAAGGGTTTGTAATGGAATCCTTAGTCTTTCTCCACAAAAGGGTTATTCAGGAGCAAATGGTTCTGGGTAGAACTTCAGCCCACCAGGAAGAACCCTTTGTGGCCTTATTGTTAACAGTTTATGTCTACATTATGAACAAACAGCTTATTAGAGTAGACTCAGAATGTGCCATTGTCTTCATTCAATACCCATAATGACATGTGAGAGAGGTAATGGGATAGTTGGCATGACTCAATCATGCCACCTGTACTGATTACAGACAAAGAACTGGGCCATAAACATTCAGCTATTACTTTGAGTAAATTACTTCCGGCCCTGCTGTACAATATACCACACTTTGATCCAAAGTGACTTACAATAAGTGTACAAACTCAGAACAACAAGAATCAAGAAAGTAAAGTTTCTTCAAGAAAGCCAAACTACAAAATGCCATAAGTAAGTCCCATTCAAGTGCCACTGAAGTGCTAATCTGTTTTTATTCAAGATATAGTCGGAAAAGATGTGTTTTTAGTTTCCGGCCCAAGATGTAGACTTTCTGCTGTCATAAAGGTAACATAATGTCACTCATTGACAGAGAGTTCTCAATGAGAAGTTTCATTGTGAAACGGAGGGTGAAAGTGAAACGGCGATTGTTGTAATCGTTCAAACTCTGAAATCTATTGCAAATCTCTGCTTAAACAGTTTTATTCCCCCACACCCGCTGATTCCGTTGAAAATCCTGCTGAGAACAAACTCGCTTAAATCAATTAATACAATGATCCTGCAACGCTACAGTAGAGAAACAGTTCCCTCATTTATATCGTGGTACGGTAATGTAATCTGACTACTCTCTAGCATGCTTCTGTACGATATTTCCCCTATGTACATTTCCTTCAACATCTAATATGGCATGCTGTTAGGTTTCATTTTCTAAGATGCTCGGAGAAAGCTGGCAGAATTGAACCAAAGATTCTCCAACTCTCTCGTTGGGTAAGTGAGGTTGCAAGAGATTGCGGATTAAAACTCCCTTTACATAACAGACTTATGTTTTGCTCATTATCTACAAAGGGGCTCACTTCATCAAAAGAACAGCAAAATCATGATCATCATTAAAAATACATCTGCAACGGGCCTTACAAATAAACGTGCCCTCCTTTCCGGGGTCAGTAGTGTCCTAAGGTAGTTTAAGATCTGAGGCCATTTGACAAAAATGCAAATTAATTGAAATAAATGCAGCCAGCTTCATTCCTAATTAGAATTAGTTCTGCTGCTGTTTAATGGTTGCTGACATAGTTATTTGCACATTTTACAGTCACTTTCTTTGATATGCTTTAGTCACTGTGGCAAAAAAGTAACACCAGGAAAAGCAAGTCTCCACAGACTGTGAAGCATCATTTATGGTACGCGGGTTGTTTTCTATTGTAGCAATCATTCACCTTATGGAATTTAATGAACACAATGTGTCCACACATGTCAAATTCAACAATAGCAGAGTGAAGCCCAGAATACAAGAACCTACAGTTGCACGTACCTGCTAACACAATGTTATGATGCCCTCCATATGACGGACACCTTGTTTTGTTTCAGGTCACTCTCAACAGCTCTGCAGCCTCTCTCGCCCGTACCTCCTCCCTTGTGCACACTAACACCCTCAGCGCGACCATTGTGCACGCCCACATTTGCATAATTTGCACACACTAGCAAACACAATAAGTACACAGGACCGACGTACGCAGACGCATGTGCTTGAGGCTTACCACATTGTTTTGAATCTGTATATATATATATATATATATATATATATATAGCACTAATCCAATTAGTGAACAACACACATGCATTATTACATCATGCAACGTGAGTGAGGAATGTACCAGAGGGTTCACTGGGTGATTATGTCACAAACACACTTCAATTGCTTCCTCTTATATCTGGGGGAGAGAAAAAAACACTGTATGATTGTATAAATCATTACATGCTTTAAGATTTTCTGTCAATTTAAATGTAATAACAGATATCTATGGAGTTCATTGACCTGTTTCAAAGCAACAGCACACTAATGAATACATCTATACATTTGTTTAAGTTCCAGTGAAGTACTTTTATGTGGTCATGTCTCAAATGAATCCTGATGCCTCAATATGACCGACATAGGTAAACGAGAACATCACTGAAGTTTCTATTCTGTTATTCTTTGCTGAAGGGCAGGGAGGCACAGGAGAACCTGGACCAGGACTGAGCCGCGTAGACCGTCAATGAGGTTTTATTAAGGGACTCTGGTGCTCGGAAACACTAACATCAAAAAATGTATTTCCTTGGTGTACTTCTTAATTAGTAAGCAGTAATTATATTCATGCCTCAAATCACAATTCACAAATGTTTCTAAAAGGGCATAAAACATCCTTGGATCATTGAATGACTAATATTTTTTTAATAAGGTTGCCAACAATTACAATTTAATTTCCATTGAGGGTTAACGCAGTTGCCCACATATTGACAGAAGAAGAAAAATCCCTTATAGTTTCATCACGGATATGGCTGCTAAATGACAAAAACAGAAATAGACATTCAAACAAAATAAATCCCATCATGCTGTACTGGCAGCGTTTAAGAGGTTCATTTAGAGTCACATCTCTCCATGAGCGATATGCATTGTGGATTACCCTATTGATTCAAGATATTAAGATGAATAGAAGGAATGTGCCCCGTAAAACTGTCCTACTTGTTCCACACGGTGCAACTGAATATTGTGTATACGTGTGCCAAAGTCCCTCCTGCTTTTTATTCCTCAGTGTTCTCCTCAATCTGAGCTGCTGCTGTCGGTTGGCTGGCTCTCCGGTTGTTCTGGACAGAGCTCCTTCGTAGGATCCATCACGACAGGTGTGGGCAGCCCATAACACTTCAGCTGAGCCCTGAACTCCTCCAACTCCTTCTGGTCCACCTCCCTCCTCCTGCTCAGCAGGTACAAGTCTAGAGACTGCCTCCTCCTGGACCTCACAATCCACCGCATCACGACACAGTCTGGACAGGACGTGTTGAGGAAAGACCCCGTGAGGTCGAAGCGACCGCCCACGTCAAAGGCGAAGCTGCTGCCGTCTACTGAGATGTTGTAGCGCAGGTGCTGGCATTGATCACCGAAGCGGTTGATTTGGGTGTAGGAGAAGTTGGAAGCGTCACTGGAGTTGGAGAAGTACATAGTGATGCTGTCTCTAAGCTCCAGGGCCTCCATGGATGGCTGGTGGTCGAGGCTGCCCGCAACTAAAGCCCATCCACCCTCAAGATGATGGGGATCCAGCTGAGACAACGGGTGGAGCAATGTTTCACAGACCAGATGAGCCGAACGGCACACAGACATGAAGCAGATGAGGAAAACGGCAAAGTGGGAAAACATGATGAGATTATACCGATTCGGTGCCGATAATATTCACCTATGGAACTGTGGTCTCAGTTCGAACCAAGACTGAAGCTGGATGAGGACGTTTGTACAATTTTATAGTACAACTTGCATTTAGAAAGTCCAGTCTTGCAACACAGTGCATGTTCACTGACCCTTATCCAATTATTGTGCAAATAAGAACATTTGATGACTATTTGAAATGTTTTGTGGTTCTCTCCCACTACGGGTGTTGTTGTAGTTTTATTTATTTTTTATATTTTCTGGAAATAAAACAGTGTTTTACATTGAAATCAGGTCACCAGTCTCCAAACTGGCAATCAACCTTGTCTTTGCTTACAGTAATTATATAGAAGGAGCACACAACAATGCACACAGCAGTTATGTATAATCAAGTTCATAATAAAGAGAAGTCATTTTTCTAATTTGTGTAATGTAGAGATGAAAAAAAAGACCACATTCTTGTCACTTCAGGCAATGGACTCTGTGATTCTGTAAATAACATTCGAGGATTTCTTCTCTGTGTCGAAGAAAATACGGGATGAGCTGGGATAAAGACTTATTATTTAAAGACTTTAACAAAGACTGGAGCATACAACTGTATTGATTAATGTGGATGTGGAGACACAAACGTATGTGGGGAAAACATCTGAATGACAGACGTTTAGGCCGGTGAGAACTGTATCAAACCCTGGTGCAGACCAAACAACAGAACCGAGACTGCCTGACAAGGTGGGTACAGTCACAGAGTTGGAAACAAACCAATTGGGACTTTATGATAGACAATATGTGATTTTAGTGTGATTTTATGAAGTTAAACTAGTGACAAATCCATCTATGAAAGCACATCAACGCGGGTAGAGCGCCTCTCTTCCACCTCTAATATGTTTATCCACTTATCTGCATGGTGCTGTAGTCTAATTTACGTACAATAAGTTTATTTAAAGTAAAAGTTGAACATTTTGGCAACACGCACTTATTCACTTTATTGTATTTCCACAGAGAGTAATGGGCAACAAATACAACGTGATAATGCGTACTGCTCAGTCTCATTTCTTGACTTATGTGGTATTTCTCAGCATAATTAGAACTCTATAATGTATTAGGTTAAGCTCACAATTTTACAAATCCCAAAGCACCCACTGTCACAGATATAGAGTATAGTGGTTTCAAATCCATTGACATTATGTGACCAGGTATCATTACATTACATTTAATTTAGCTGACTTTCATCCAAAGCGATTATTAATTAATCAAAGTGTCTTAGGCCTTTCGGCCCTCTGTTTTTGCATCAGTCTGAGCAGCTGGATCCCCGGTGGGCTGTTGTGTACAAAGCTCCTTGTTAGGATCCATCACAACAGGCGGGGGCATGTTCAGACACTGCACCTGGGCCTTGAACTCCTCCATCTCCACCTCCCTGCTCCTGCTGAACAGGTACAAACGCTGGAGTTTCGTTGACTCGTCGTCAAAGCGCATCAACACACAGTCATGACAGGACGTGTCGAGGAAGGTCACCGTGAGGTTCAACCGATCACGCATATTAAAGGTAAGAACGCTGCCTTTAAGTGAGACGCTGTCGTGCCGAGAGTAGCACTTTCCACCACTATGGGCGCTGTGCGTGAAAGAAATGCTGGGAGTCGCACTAACATTGGAGAAGTTAATGCTGGAGCTGTTTCTACGTTTGAAGAATTTCAGAAAGGCTGGATTCTCAAAACCGCCTGCAACCAGAGCCCATCTGCCCTCCAAATGACGAGGGTCCAGCTGATCCAGAGGCCGGAGGAACTCCTCACAGGCCACAGGAGCTGCATGGCTCACAGACATCAGGCAGAGGAGAGCGACTGCACACACAGCAAACATGTGTCTGTGTGTTGAAATCGTAGAACTGTACATCTCGGCTCAATTGCACTGCAGTGTGTAGCGTTACCTGAGAGTGACGCTCCTAACGAGGCACGTCTGGATTTGCAGTTGGATATGAGTTTCATAACATTGGAAAACACCAGAGGCCAGAGTCTCTTATTGATTCTGTGATTGTGAAATACAAATTTGAAGTACTGTGACTCTGGTTTCTGGGATTTAGGAGAAAAACCCCAACCAAAAATGTTGAATTTGTACTGGAATAACTTAAAAATGACTATTATACTACGATACTAAGTTTACATGAGAATATCACAGAGGGTTTGGAATGAGAAACTCATACAGGAGTTGAACCCAAGCTATACAATATATGACCAAATGCAAAAATCAACAAATATATCAACATTTAAATAAGAAATAACATTATGAAGGTGCAAGAAAGCCTGATATTAAGCTCACTGAACATGTACTCATAGGTATGCACCAACACATTGCTCCCTCGAGGCCGAAAGGACCTGCTCATTCTTCAGGTCACAGGTTGCGCTACTCGACCGTGAAGCTCCCACTGACGGCTAACTCGGTTAGGTAATCCGTGTCGCTATTTGAGCAGCACAACTGGCTGCCAACCGTAAACTTAGCCAGTATCTGGCTTGGTTAGCTACTAGCTAGCTATCAATCGCAGTCCACATAGCTATGTGAGCTAACTAGCTGGGCATCTAGCTCAGCTAAAGAGATTTCCGCCTGAATGACGATAACCGTTGTAGCTCATCAAGGTTTGTCACTCATCTTCCATGAACACTCTCACCCCGTGTGCTTCTCTCTCACTCTGCACGCTCTATGACCTAAACAAGAAAACTAACCAAATACACCCTGATGGCATGCCAAAGGCTCTCACTTATATTTTAATAATGCATGAAAAACAAGTATTACATGGTGAAAAGGACGTCTTATGTTTAGTTATTTGATGAAAATCCATTGATTAAAATCAAACAGCTAAACATACAATACAATGTAGGAACATGACTGGGAGGTTGTATATAGAAACCTGGACAATTACCAGGGCTACAATCTTTTGGTTGGTTATTGCAGATCATTCTTCAATATTCATAAGATATTGATGATAACATTATACATTTACGTTATACATGTCGATTACAGTATATAGTGTCCTAATTCCATAAAATAATTTCTATCAAGGCAGGAACCTGCCACCAGAACTAAAGTGTTTTCCAGTGTTCATTTCTCATCTCTTGCTCAGATGGCATATTTCAATTTCAATAGGGAATTTGTATTTACTGCTTGTGAGTCACATCAAATACAAAATAAATAAATCTATATGCAGTTCTATCTTAATGTAATTCTCTGTATATGCATGATAGGGGCAAACATTGTACTGCAACAAAAAGTGAATGAAAAAGGCTCTCTTAAAACAAATCTTGTTTGCACATCCAACTAAATGTGCTCTTGGTTTATTATTGATTCAGAGACACAAATTGTAAGCGTTTGCATTTAAATTTCAAGCAGACATGTACAAAATACACGTTTGGATTCATTTATAGAAGTTTAAGCAGAAGTTCAAATCTGTGGTTTCAAATGTAATCTTTTTACCACGTATAATTGAGCACGAGTAGATTCTGTTTCTACATTGTGTCTCCAAAGGAAAGATTTTTAAAAACGTTACATCAAATACAATAAAAAAAGAATGATTGACGTAATGTAGTTTAAAGGTTGCTTATTTCTAAAAGAAGCATTTAAATAGCAAACTGTCTTCTCAAATGACAATTTAGACATAAAAAAAATCCGGTCAAGCCACGTTGTGTTTTCAGTGTTAAATCAAACTGATTTAAGGATAGCATTCTTTGTTATTCAGTGCATTTCCCTCATTAACTCTGAATTCTTTGCAAAAACAATTTAACATTAGCACGAAGCACTGACTGATAATTAATGAACTCTTATGTGACCATATATCATGAGCCAGAGTCTCTCAGGCCACTGTTTTCTCCTCAGTTTGAGCGGCTGGCTTGGGGGGCGATCTGTTTTGGGACGTCTGGAGGGCGGTCGCGGTGAGGTTGTTGTGTTGTAGGGAGAAGCTGGGGCCTTCCAGTGTGACGTTGGAGCAGCTGTCAAAACCGAAAATGCCCGTGAAGGACATTTTGGAGGTTTTGCTGGCATTGACGAAGTTGGACTTGGCGCTGTCTCTCCGTTTGAAGTTCTCCAGATCGACTGGGTCACTCAGACTGCCTGCGATTAAAAACCATCTTCCCTCCAAATGACTACGGTGTAGTTGATCGAGTCCTCACAAGCCAGAGGAGCTTGATGGCTCACAGACATCAAACAGAGAGTGATGACACACACAGCAAACATGCCAAAAAGCAGAGTCCCCTTTTTTCATGTGTGGATCATGAGGTTGTGAAATGAGGGAACATTTTGGGAGCTGTGGCTATGAAACATTAACAACACTTTTCTCTCGTGTCACTGTGTGCTGTTGCTGTTGTTGGTTAACTGTTAGCAATAATCATGCAAAATCTCTTTGCACACTATTTTTCAAACAAAGCTTTTACTAAGGGTTCTTGGAATGAGCCTTGTATACACTCAAGTTCTCATGGAAGTGTAGGCGGTGTATGTGATGGAGACATCTCGGCCAGAGAAAGACAAAAATAAAGTCTATCAAATCCAATCGCTTCTTTGCATAAAGAGTTGTAAACTTGCACAAACAATGGTGTGAAAGTATGGAGCCAAATTTGTGCCAGCATACAAACAGACATATGAATAAAACTTTTTAATATATAAACTGAAAATCATGTTTGTTCAAATCATTATGAAACAGATCAAAGCTCCAAAGCTACAGTTCTAACACTTCAAACTAAATGTCATCAGAGGTAAATTTAGCTTTTAGATTTAACTCTTCATGGCAAGTTTTCTTTCTCCTATTCAAAGTAATTTGTGACGACATCAGAGTGAGCTCTCGAGGTCTGTCTTTAGAGGACTTTACATCCCATGAGAAACCACAGCACATTATCCACATTTGCCAACAGTGATCCTCATAAAGACGTGGCACCCTCTCCTCCCGATATTTACTGACTCAGCAAGCTACAGGTAGCCCCAAGCCTGGTGTAAATCCACTAACAAGGACACATGGTCATCATTAGCAAATATCACATTTATTTACAACTTTTTTCATAAAGTCAGTATAATGAGGTTGGGATTAGAGGAAAAACACTTTGAAACTGACACACTGTATTAATCGTCCTATATAAATAAATATGAATATAAATAAATCCCTTTTTGCGGTCTTAAAAATGACTTTAAAATCCTGTTGTATAGCCCCTGGAAGCTGACCTCCTGTACTGAAACAGAGAATTTGTTTGCAGAACCTTCAAAGTTACGTTTATAAAATAAATAATTTAATGTAATTTATCAGTATGTTCTATTTTGTGTTTTTCCAATTCAAAGTTTCTACTTAGGTGTACACCTAATTGCATTTACTTATACTTCATATATATATAAATATAATTTGAATATAATGTATTTATATACACTTTCTCTTTGTCTCACAACATTTGGTGGCACTTTCTCTGTCAAGTATGAAGTGTCTGTCTCTTATATTGCGTGAATGTAAAACTCTGAGCGTAATACAAACATTAAATATTTACGGAAATTCACCCCGAGAAAAGGTAAGACACCAAAACACCGTACTCAAAACTTTATTGCATTTCACAATCACAGAATCCACAGGCGCAAGGCAGACTCTGCCCTCTGGTGTTTTCTGTATTGTGAAACTGGAGATCTTTTCAAACAACAGCCATATTATTTAGATGCTACAATGCAACCGAGACCTGACATAATCATCCCGACAACAGCGTGCCCACATCACAATACAGCAGCAATGCAGCTGATCATGTTTGCTGCGTGTGCTGTCTTTCTCCTCTGCCTGACGTCTGTCAGCCATTCAGCTCCTCTGGCGTGTGAGGACTTGATCCGGCCTCTGGATCAAGTGGATCCTCGTCATTTGGAGGGCAGACGGGCTCTAGTTGCAGCCAGTCTGAGCCATCTACCATTCATGGAGCAGTTAAGACGTAGAGAGAGTGCCACCTCTAACTTCTCCAGCAACACCAGTGAAACCAGCACCTCCTGGAGTCGCAGCATGAGTTTGGATAACAAGTGCCACTATGCGTCCTACAACATCTCCCTGGAGGGCAGCAGCTTCACCTTTGACAATGGCAACGTCTCCGCCACCTTCATCCGTACATCCTGTCGCGACTGCATACTGATGAGCTTTGACGTGGAGTCCGGGAAGAGGCAGCACTTTTACCTTTTCAGCAGGAGGAAGGAGGTGGAGCAGAAGGAGTTGGACGAGTTCAGGGCTCAGGTGGAGTGTCTGAACATGCCTCCGCCCGTCGTGATGGATCCTACCAAGGAGCTTTGTCCGGAGGAGACGACCGGGGAAAAAACACAGACACAGAAGGGATGAAAGACAACTTAGACAAGATGGTTAGTTCCAGGTCAAAATCTGTGGATGTGCTGGAAGCCATCATAACTCAATTTCTTAGTGATAGTGCTGCAAATTTGTGAATTAAAATGAGAGAAACAAACACTATATATATATTGGAAATAACAAAATAGAACATATTATGCTCATACTGATAAATTTCTCCTAAAAGGTTTGACTATGTAAATGCAACTTTGAAGGTTCTGAAAACAAATTCTCTGTATCAGTACTTTTCATTACAAAATTATTTCAAATAACAAATCGTGGCTGACAGTGAACCAACAGCAACAGAACAAAATGTTCCCTCATTTCACAACCTCATGATCCACACATGAAAAAATGGGACTCTGCTCTTTGGCATGCGGTCTGGAGGTTTCTAACACAACTATAAAAAACAGCCGTGCTTTTCTTTCAGTCTAATTTCTTTTTTCGACACTGTTGCGTGCAGACAATACAACAAACTACAGACAGCATTTCTTAACACAAAAACATGTTTGGTGTGTGTCATCACTCTCTGCTTGATGTCTGTGAGCCATCAAGCTCCTCTGGCTTGTGAGGACTCGGTCTGGCCTGTGGATCCGCTACACCGTAGTCATTTGGAGGGAAGATGTTTTTTAATCGCAGGCAGTCTGAGTGACCCAGCCGATCTGGAGAACTTCAAACGGAGAGACAGCGCCAAGTCCAACTTCGTCAATGCCAGCGAAACCTCCAAAATGTCCTTCACGGGCATTTTTGGTTTTGGCGACAGCTGCCAATATGTGCATTCCGGCGTCACACTGGAAGGCCCCAGCTTCACCCTACAATACAACAACCTCCAGAAGTCCTGCCCAGACTGTATGGTGATACGCTTCGACAGCAAGTCAAATGAACTCAAGCATTTCTACCTGTTCAACAGGCAGAAGGAGGTGGAAAAGAAAGAGATGGAAGAGTTCAAGGCTCAGGTGGAGTGTCTGAACATGCCTCCACCTGTTGTGATGGATCCCACTAAAGATTTCTGCCAAGAACAGATCGCCCCCCAAGCCAGCCGCTAAAACTGAGGAGAAAACAGTGGCCTGAGAGACTCTGGCTCATGATATATGGTCACATAAGAGTTCATTAATTATCAGTCAGTGCTTCGTGCTAATGTTAAATTATTTTTCCAAAGAATTCAGAGTTAATGAGGGAAATGCACTGAATACATTTGAAACCACAGATTTGAACTTCTGCTTAAACTTCTATAAATGAATCCAAACGTGTATTTTGTACATGTCTGCTTGAAATTTAAATGCAAACGCTTACAATTTGTGTCTCTGAATCAATAATAAACTAAGAGCACATTTAGTTGGATGTGCAAACAAGATTTGTTTTAAGAGAGCCTTTTTCATTCACTTTTTGTTGCAGTACAATGTTTGCCCCTATCATGCATTTACAGATAATTACATTAAGATAGAACTGCATATAGATTTATTTATTTTGTATTTGATGTGACTCACAAGCAGTAAATACAAATGCCCTATTGAAATTGAAATATGCCATCTGAGCAAGAGATGAGAAATGAACCCTGGAAAACACTTTAGTTCTGGTGGCAGGTTCCTGCCTTGATAGAAATTATTTTATGGAATTAGGACACTATATACTGTAATCGACATGTATAACGTAAATGTATAATGTTATCATCAATACCTTATGAATATTGAAGAATGATCTGCAATAACCAACCAAAAGATTGTAGCCCTGGTAATTGTCCAGGTTTCTATATACAACCTCCCAGTCATGTTCCTACATTGTATTGTATGTTTAGCTGTTTGATTTTAATCAATGGATTTTCATCAAATAACTAAACATAAGACGTCCTTTTCACCATGTAATACTTGTTTTTCATGCATTATTAAAATATAAGTGAGAGCCTTTGGCATGCCATCAGGGTGTATCTGGTTAGTTTTCTTGTTTAGGTCATAGAGCGTGCAGAGTGAGAGAGAAGCACACGGGGTGAGAGTGTTCATGGAAGATGAGTGACAAACCTTGATGAGCTACAATTCCAGGTTGAACCCAACGTTTAAGTTACTCATTGAAGCAAAATGCTAAACGGTTATCGTCATTCAGGCGGAAATCTCTTTAGCTGAGCTAGATGCCCAGCTAGTTAGCTCACATAGCTATGTGGACTGCGATTGATAGCTTTCGGCCTTGATGGAGCAACGTGTTGAGTACATCCTCATTGAGCTTAATATCAGGCCTTCTTGCACCTTGTTTTGATTAACTGTCTTCATAATGTTATTTATCCCTTAAGTGTTAAGACATAGTTGCTATTGCATTTGGTCATACGTTGAAAACATAACAACGCCCAGGAAAACCTGCTGCTCGGGCTGAAACGCAAAAAAATGGCTGATGCTAGCTAAAACTATCCGATTCTAGCATGTCAAAGGACTATTTCAGCACTGTATGTCTACCAGGGATGCATTCAAAATGATGAGGGGACAAGTTAGCTAAGCTCATATTAGCTTTGTGTTAGCGAGCTACTGTAGCTAGTTAGCTAAGGCACTTCCAAACTTGATACTGCAGTGCTTTTTGGTGGTTCCACATTCCACTATACATACAAGTTGCATAATGTCAAAATCCAATTAGCCTGACGTTAAAATGTCACAGAGGAGCTGCGCGGCTCACGGACATCAGGCAGAGGTGTGCGACGGTGCACGCGACGAAAAACATATTGTTTGAGGGCAGCCGCAGTCACAGTGTTTCGGTAGACAGAGAATGTGGCCGGTGAAGAGGTCTGGCTGGTTTTTATAGTTGTTTCAGAAACCTCCAGTTTCACAATACAGAAAGCACCAGAGAGCAGAGTCCCCTCTTTGTACCTGTGGATTCTGTGATTGTGAAATGAAGAAAAAAAAGCTAGATATTAACATTTTGTTGCAGGGTATCTTTGTAAATTTAGGTTGAGCAAAATATCGGAGTCAACTAAAATATTCCTGAACAAGCAAAACCTAAATTAAACCTTTGGGCGTGAGGACGTGTTGTCAAATACACATAAAGACCGATGGAAGACAAGATCCCTTCCTATTCACTCCCTACAAGATGAGGGCAGTGCTTCAGTGAGCATGCACTTAAACACATGGACACACATACATACTTTATGGAGCCAGCTTCCACTTTACAGTCACCTCATTTAAGAACAGACTTAAGACTTTCCTCTTTCATAGTGCTTATAGTTTGGGCTGAATCAGGTTTTCCCTGGTCCAGCCCCTTGATATGCTGCTATAGGCTTATAGGCTGCTGGGGGATGTTTTAGGATACACTGAGCTCCTCTCTACTTTTCTCTCTCTCCTTATGGATGAATATACATCTCTCCATTGCACCTCATTAACTCTACTTCCTCCCCGTAGTAGAAGTCTTTGTGACTTCACGTCTCATAGGGTCCATTGGACCTGGCTGTGTCTGAAGCTGGTCCTGGGTCCTGACTCCTTGCCCCTGCTTCCTGCATCCATCCCCTGGCCTGGACCTGGCCTCCATCCCTATGGCCCTGCCTCTTTCATGATGCCTCCTGCCTCCGTGGCCCGGCCTCCTTGCTATGGTGATTTTGCCAAACTTGCTTTGTGGAACCGAAAACCCTGACTTGTGTAATCTCATCTGGAAAATTATCCAGCTAACTACGTTAGCCAGGTACGAGAAATAGGGCCCAGAGGAGCTGCATGGCTCACTGACATCAAGCAGAGAACAGTTGGTTGCACTGTGGTGTCTGACTGAAAATGTGCCTGTTGAAGAGGTTCAGCTGGATTTATCGTCACTGATCCACCTGTGGATTTATTGATTGTGGAATGAAGGAACAGTTTAGTACCTCTCACCTGTGGTAATGTGGTGGGTTCACAGTCCGACTGGCACATGCTGGTAATTAAATAAAATGGGGGAAAAAAAACACCAGTTGTTTTGATATGGTATATTTTAGAAAATGCATTGCGATACACATTTAAGGGCACACATTAAAAATTTGCTTCTGCTTTATTCGGCACAGTGCAAGTTCTTGGTTGTTAAAAGTCTGGAGATTAGTGCCAACCTAACATGTAACACTATTGTTCATTCTGAATATGACAGGAGAAATGTCCTTTTCCAATTTGAAATTCATCATCCCTTAGTCCCACAGTGAGATACATCTCTGACACACACAAGCAAACACAACAATATTTGCTTATGTGTGGAGTTTGCATGTTCTCCCCGCGTCAGCATGGGTTCTCCGGCTTCCTCCCGCAGTCCAAAGACATGCAGCTGAGGTTAATAGGAGTCTCTAAATGGGCCATGTGAGCGTGAATGGTTGTCTGTCTATATGTGCCCTGAGATAGAGATAGATAGAAAGGCGACCGCTCCAGGATGAACCCCGCCTTCACCTGATGTCAGCCCAATGTCAGCCCAATATCAGCCCAATGTCAATGTATAAGCGGTTCGGATAATGGAATAACATACGGGCCTTGAAGATAAGCATGGTGTGCTTTTATGTGTTATCCGCTCGACATATTTGAGGATATGAGAAACACATTTATAAGCATAACCAAACTAACACTGGTGTTTAGCGGTTACCAACTGGGTTGTCATTAAGAAAAAAAATGGACCAGCATGGAGAGTACAAACTGAGCACAAAACATAATACTGTATGTTAAAAACATACTTTGCAGGCTTTTCTGATTATTCATGAAATCTCACATTCACTTTTCACCATCTGCCTAAAAGCAATCACGGACACCGTATATCGAGCCACATCCACTTTATTGATACTGCAAGTATTAATTCTTGCACCAAAGTGTTTTCTCCTCAGTCTGATTTGCTGCGGCGGTACTGGACTGAACAAAGCTCCTTGGTGGGATCCATCTCAACATCTTGAGGCATGTTCAGACACTCCAGCTGAGCCCCAAACTCCTCCAGCTCCTTCCGGTCCACCTTCCGTCGCCTTCACACCTCGGCATCACACAGTCCGGACAGGACGTGTGGAAGAGGGTCCCGCCGAAGTGAGACTGCCCCACCTTGAAGACAAAGTCGGGGCCCTCTGTGGAGACGTTCTGGGAAAAGTAATAGCACGCTTCTCCATAACGATTGGCTTGGGTGTACATCGAGTTTTAGAAATCAACACTTAGGCTGTCGAGGTGTCGAGAAGGGTGCCCCGATTCGATAATTTTCCGACTGTCTACAACTAGAGTCCATCTGCCCTCCAAGTGACCGAGATCCATTTGACTCAAACGCCAAGTCTTTACAGTCCAGAAGAGCTGCATGGCTCAAAGGCACCAAGCAAAGGACAGCGATGGCGCACACAGCAAACATGGCTCTTTACTCAGCGGCACTGCAGCGGCCGTTTTATAGTTGCATCAAATGCCGTTTCACAATAGAGTCCAACTGCGCTTTCTGCTATCGTAAAATAAGAATAATTTGAAACCTAATGCACGTTTACATTTATTGAGTATATGTCTTCCTCAACTTACTTGCACTTTGGTTTTCATGGTGAAATTTGTATTAAAATGTTCCAGCAATACCGGAAATGATTTTTTTTTTTAGTGTTCACCGCCCTCAACGTCACGCCGTCTGTCCAAATTCATCACTGCTTGTTCTTGAGTTTGAATGAAGGGTTTTACAATTGGTGTCTAGAGACACACAATACAACACAATACAACAGTGGTCATTGCAGACACACCTGGTACAGATCTGCACTTTACTGAGCGCAAGTTAGAAATTCTATTATTACAAATTTAATTGACGTCACTGAAGAAAAGCATCAGTTAATTTAAAGCCCATTCTTTAGAACATAGATAAAATATTTAACAGGTTGAATTCCTGTTTTTTCGTTGTTGTTTTTTTCCTTCCAATATACCAAAAGGTACAGGCTCCTCACGCGATGGTTCTCTGAAATCCCATTGCTGTTGGACAGGACCTCCTGGGAGCGCTCAGCTCAGCAGGACTCCTTTTCAGTTACACGGCCCATTGCAGCATCCCTCTCCCCCGCGACCCAGGCTTTGACTTGGCCCTTGAGAGGGCCGTGCTACCACAAGGGCAGGTAGACAAACTCTGTGTACTTGCAAGTGGAGGACTTGTTGCAGGGAACACCGGTCAGTCCCTGTGATCCTGCTCTTTTTCCAGAACGTCCTGTTGGTTCTCTTTTTCCATTCAAGGGAACATTAAACACAAGTGCATGTTAGATAGACAAATACCCAGCTGTCCCGGGGTTAGGACTAATAAATAAATGAATAACATGACATTATCCAGGGTGTTTGTTTTTGAATGGTGTCGTTTTGGAAACATCAAGCACATCAAGCAATTTATCACAAATGTCAATTTAATCATTAAATCATTCATCAATCATTTCATGGCTGACATCTCAGACACTCGATGCCCCGTGTTTCTGTCATGCGGTGTATACATCCAGCCCCTCTTTCAAAAGCACATCTGATAAAAATACAAAATTCATACATTCAGGTATCTTAAAATAATCTCTTTTAAAACTGGCAACGTCCCACAAAATATTCAGTGGCGCACGCTGTTGTTTATAAATTACACCATTTCATACTATTAGTCTATGTATTGTCAAAACCTGTAATACAGTGAACAAAAATGTTCGGGCCCTATACTTGGATTAAAAGTATCTCTAATAAAAGACCAAAATCCATAAAATATTTCAGCTCTAAAGTCATTAAATAAGAAGAATGTCCTCTCTGAAACTCTACAGATCTTTGGATGTCAAATCTCATATTTAGATTATGAAAATGACCTAATGAATGTTACATGTAGATACAACAGTATAAAATAATACAGTTTGTTATTTCCGCTCAACTGCAGCTACGATGTGTGTTTTATGATCCTATGTAGATTGGCTGGCTCATCTGCTAACCAACTAAATTAAATACAAATTTCAAAAAAGAAACCTCATATTTTGGTCCACATTGTGTGAGAAGAGAATTTAAAAAGAGTAGTTCCGGGTAGAGAGCTCTTCAAGGCACTTAAACACTGACAGGTCCAGTCCATCCCACCCACCTGTCTTCACGTTGAGGGGGGCTCACAGAGAGTAGGGGGAGGAGAGACAATTATCTTGTGGACTAATTAGAAGGGGTGAAACAAAGAGGCGAGGGGAGGAGTGTGTGTTGAATTGAAGAACAGAGAGACTGAGGAGGGAGAGAGGCGGTGAATGTACAGCGAGGGCGTCTACATGAAGGAGCAGCACTGGCAGATTTTGTGTTCGGGGGCCTTAGCCTCCCCTCCCTGGCCGGCCCTGGCCGAGCTGTGTGTCCCTGTGCTGGCGGCTGCTGCTGCTGCTGGCTTTGCTTGGGCGTCGTTGGCCTTTGCCTGGGACAGAAGGGGTTCCCTCTCCCCCGGCCTGGCCTCGGTCCTCTGGCTCCTCTCCTGCAGATCAGCCAGGGGCACCTCCTGGGACTGTCCAGGCAGTGCGGCAGGGCCTTGGACTTTTAATGCTGCCTCAGCTCCCTCTGGTGACAGTGCAGCTTCACCCTCTGCCTCGACCTCGGGGGCGAGAGTGAAGGGTTGCACCTCGGAGTAGACCGGCACCGAAGCCACCGCAGTGCCCTCTAGGGTGGTGGCTTGGGGATGCACCTGCACAGAGGTCGGGCCTTCTAAATCTTCGTCCCGCCCTTCGGATTTTCTCTCTCCATCTCCGCTTTCGCTCGTCTTCGCGCCACCCTGCGAGTCGCCATCTCCAGTTGCCGACTGTTCCTCTGCGGTGGGTTCAGTGGCCTCACTCTTCTCCGGTTGTGCGAATGTTCCTGGAGCTGCTTCCGTTTTTGCTTCCCCCTCCGCAGCCCCCCCTTCCTCTTGGCCTGCTTCCTCTGTCTGCGTGGTCTCCTGCAGGTGTGTAAGCTCCTCAGGTACATCATCCCCTTCATCTGTGATGATCACACGCTCTGCTCTCATCACCAGAGTCCCCTCCTCCTCCTCCTCCTCCTCCTCCTCCTCCTCATTAAAGTTGACATGTGGAACCTGAGCAGGCTCTGCCTCAGAAACGCCCAAGCTCAACCACGGCTCCGATTCCATGCCGCCACTGGTCCCACAGGCTTCCACTGGTCCGTTGGTGGAGGCCCGGGTGTCGAGATCGGTGTCCGCTTCGCCATTGGTCAGGACAGCTGCGGTTTCATCCGGTGGTGTGCTTTTTGTCTTCACTTCATCTGAAGGCAGAACATCAAGTAAATATCACTGTGAGTTAGAGGGATTTATGCGCAGTGGCATTAATTGGAAAAGTTATCGCTGCACATGCATTTAGATGAGGCTGAGAGAATCTTTACACTGATTATTAGCTTTCGATGTGTGGAATTTAGTTTTTGTTATGCAGTTAACAAGGTTCTGTCATGTATTAATCTCCACAATCTCAAGTCATTTACCTCTGGTCTAATACACAATGCAGAAGCTAATAAAGGTTAGCGCTGTTTTAGCGACAGGCCATGAAGTGCACTCAAATGAATGAAGGCTTTCATTTAACACATAGCAGAATAAGTGGATATTCATTGCACGGCGATGAGAAAAAACTAAAACACAGAATAAAAAATAAAGAAGAGAAAAATGTTTAATATGATATGCTAAGAAACAATATTTGATGAAGAAGTTAGACACAAAAGTGAGTGGCAGGTAAACCTGCAGCAGGACAACGGGCACACATTGGATGCAAATATAGATTATGCAGTCTAAGCTTAAAGATTTCAGCACAAATGGTCTTTTTACTTCTCACAACTCTCTTGTCGTCTTCAGCAGCTCGGGCAGCTGTCCACGCCCCCTGATGCCCTCTAAAAATGCAACTTATGCACCCGAGCGCCACTTTGCATTAATATACATGCGCAGATCTTATTTCAAATGCGTATATATTCACTCTCAGTATGTATGAACCTTTTAGTGAAGCGCAGGTCTGCTCGCGTCCCTCCTTCCTTTATGATGCTAATTTCTTAGTATATGCCGTGCATCTGTATGCATGACATATACACTTATTTCTATAGGGGGGTTCATGGTCTTAGGGGGGGTTCATGGTCTTTGAGGGGCCGGGGTAAGATGGTGATTAAATAAGAATGAACTTTTCAGGTTCAAAGGGATGAGGAGAGAGATGTTGACATCAATGAGAATACAGCTGTGGTTTAATGTGCGCAGGACTTGTTTCTGGATTATTGGGGTGTTGCACTTCGCTCATGAGCTTCATGAGAGTATTGTTGAGAGTATGTTTGTGTATGTTTGACTCCATACCCACCCAATCCATTGTTTTCCCCGTTCTGCACGACAGCGTCTTGGACCATCTCTGAGCAAGAAAAAAATATATATATTAATTTATTACTGGTCGCTGTTGTTTTCCAGTCAGACATCCAGTACAGAAATCCTGAAATTACGACAAGATGGAGTCCAGATTTCTACTAAAATAACATCATAAGTATGCTTTTAAATCAAATTATTCAAACTAAGATGCACCTGTAATACGAGGTCCTGACTAAATACAGAAGTACAACAGGGCTTCTTGTCAAAGTAACATTAGAAGATGATAACAACTAAAGAACTTTTGGTAACACTTTATAATAACTGCACGGTATGAAGCATTAGTTAGGTATGAGTAAACACTTATTTCATCATTTATAAAGCATTGTTCCACACTTTATAACTGTTATATTCACCATTTGTAAATAAAGTGTTATATAATTGTTCATAGCGTGCAGTTGTTATAAAGTGTTACCGTTTATTTTTGTTTATCTCTGTAATATTTGGTCATGTTAGAGGCAGCAGTAACCCAGAGAAGTCTCTCTCTGGTCCCGTGGCTCGGTAACACTTATATAATATCATAATAACTGCCCGCTATGAAGCATTATCCATCCATCCATCCATCCATCCATCCATTTTCAATACCGCTTATCCTCATTAGGGTCGCGGGGGCGCTGGAGCCTATCCCAGCTGACATAGGGCGAAGGCAGGGGACACCCTGGACAGGCCGCCAGTCCATCGAGGGCACATGTAGGGACATACAACCATTCACTCTCACATTCACACCTATGGGACATTTAGAGATCAATTAACCTGCAGCATGTCTTTGGACTGTGGGAGGAAGCCGGAGAGCCCGGAGAGAACCCACGCTGCCACGGGGAGAACATGCAAACTCCACACAGAAGGACCGCTCCGACCGGGAATTGAACCCGCGGCCCTCTTGCTGTGAGGCGACAGTGCTAGCCACTACACCACCGTGCAGCCCATGAAGCATTATATAATACTTAATTTACAAATGTTGAATCCATTATTTATAAAGTGTGGAACAATGCTTTTATAAAGTGTTACCGAACTTTAGCTACGTTTTTATGCAAGGAAAAGAAAAGAAAAAAAGCATTAAACAAATGAATTCTAATCAATATGAGCCGATGTATTTAAGTAAGTGGTAGCAGCGCGTCTGCACACAGTGGGGCTTAACATGATAAAGCGTTGCAGGGTTGACATGAATTGGACAGAATCGTGACAGGCGGAGGGAGGACCGCAATGAGCTTGTCAGATTGCTTCAAAATCATCGCGTTTGAAATTTATGCAGACTGAAACTTGAATCGATTTATCTCTTTCTCTGGCAAAAAGAAGGAGAAAAACAAGCTAATGGCGATGCAATTTTCTGTAATGTCTACTTTAATTGTAATATTTAAGTGCATCTGATCCCACTCACCTGCTTCAGCCTCCGCTTTATTCCCTGCCTCCTGTTGGGAAAGAGGAACAGTGGAAGGATGGAAGGATTACATTTACTGTGACTCAAAAGGATGAAAGCGTTTGTTGTGTCGCCCGAACCTCTGGCGTCTTTAACATACTGGAACATCACACAAGGGAACGGACATGTTCTTCCTCATGTTGTCTCGGCAGATGTCCGACACTCGGACTGAACTGAAATGGTTAATGTGCCCCCTGTGGTCTCTCAGATGAAGCTGTGACAACATGACCTTCTGCTTGGTCACAAGGGGGAGTGGTTGAGCTGAAAAGCACTTCCTGACCTTTGAGAGGTTGACCCCGTCACAGTTTGGTGTAGTGTGCACTTAACTGCTTCAGATCTGCATAGATAAACAGCTATCATGTATATGTGCGCACCTTTTACAGTTAGAAGCCAGTTTTCTTTGTTTTTTTTTCACAAGGACCTGAACACACATCAGAAGGCATGAGGCCAACAAAAAAAATCAGTTAGCATTGCCAGACATTAGCTGTCACTCAGTCCCAGTCGGCGAGAGCCTTGCTGGCAGGGCCCGTTTAAAGTGATGTTTTTTTTACCACACACAGAGGTTAAGGTCATACATTCAACGTCTCCTCCATCACAGGCTGGTACAGTCATTTAAAAAGGAGGAGGAGGAGGAAGGGACAACTTCTTTTTCCACCACAAAGACCTTCAGTGAGGTGAGGGAAACACACTTGCGCTTGGCTTGAGGGTGAAACCATAATTCCAGAGTGGATCGAGCGTTGACTTGTTTACGTAACAGGGCTGCTTACATCCACGATGTTCTGAACAAGAGGTGCGATATCAAACGTTAAGAGAGGAAACACAGTATTCATGGTGAAAAGCCAGACAGAGGTTGTGGGGAGGTTATTTCCTGTGTGATGGAAGATGCTGCAGGAAGCTTGTTTAACACATATCCCAAAACCCTTTGTGTGCACTAGAGTGAGTGGGCGACTGTGTGTGTGTGTGTGTGTGTGTGTGTGTGTGTGTGTGTGTGTGTGTGTTCCTCACCGTTTGTCCATCTCCCATCTGTTCCTTCAGCATATCTTCCTCCTCTGCCAACCGTTGACTCTCTGACTGCAACCTGAGATGGACACACAAAACATCAAATATGTCGCCTTATTTTATGTTCCCAATCTAAGTAACACTGACGTTGTGTATTTTTCCCCCCCAGAGGCCATGTGCAGTGTGTGTGTGAGGAGTCTTCTTGGACAGTGAGACTGAGCCGTGGACCTTTGCAGTAATAATTTGGAGTCTGGTCTACAGGGACAAGACAACATCGTCCAATCCAATAAGGAATAAGTCTGTCTCTCTGCCTGCGTGCAGTTCAGTGCTGGTGGGGAATTAGAACTCAACTTTGTCAAATTAATGTACGACAACAGCAACAATTACAAGAAGTAGAAAAAAGGGGAATACTGCAACTATCAATTATACATTAAGTCCATGCTAAACAATTAAAATGTGTCCGTTCTCTCCAGCGCCGTAAGCTCACAAACTGCACACACACACACACACGCACACGCACACGCACACGCACACACACACAGTACTTGTCAATGTGCTTTTCCATCTCCTGGGCCTGGGAGCCCCAAAGAGGGGAGCGGGGTCTCTGGGCTTCCTGGGAGGTTGGGGACAAGGGAGCTCCCTCCATCAACCACTGGTCCCTCAGAGACTTTCTCTGGAGTGGAGAAGAGTGAGAGAGGGCGTCAACTTCCAGCATCATTGCATTGTGGTGATGTGATTATATTGCGGTATTTAAGCAAACGGTTATTAAAACAACAGTTTAGTGTGAGATGATATGCCAATCATCTTTTGCTGTCCAGTACCATTCATGCAACGGTTGCTATCCCTTTAATATCTCTGTTTGTATTGGCAGTACTGCCATGAGCAAAAATACTTGATTTGTATTATGTGTGGTGGACTTTGTGATTTGGTGCTACATTTGCTGGTTAAGCCAAAAACAGACGACCCTGTGTGGTTATTTTTTTTTATCCATAAACTGTTGGTCATTTGATTTTACAGAAAACACACTGCATCATAAGACATGCATTGATATCAAATTATTATACAGCGTTAAAGGAATTCATCCTTGAAGCCCTGCTCTTTCTTTACATGAGGTTGTCACATATATTTAATACGTTAAAATTAATTTTGAGAGTGAATTATATAACGGATGCCTGTTGAGCTTGCTCACAGAGGGGTAGATGAAGCTAACGATCTCAGTTTAACTCACCTGCTACAGAACTGTGTCAGGACTGGTTGCTACTGGCAACTGACTGAAAAACTGAAAACTAACTGCTGTTAAAAGAATGTTGAGAAACAGAGAAAGACCGGATTCATTTTACTGAACTAAAACATAGCACATCGTTGTTCAATCAGTATGTATACACTAATCTTGATGTTTTATATGTATATACATATATATATATATATGAATGATATACATGCATATATATATATATATATATATATATATATATATAAATTATAATAAAAAATATAACTAAAATATAGTCAACACAAGATTGTGTCCATCATTTTTTTATGATGTGTACTGACTCGTCAGTATACTTGAATTGATCACTTTTTCAGTGTGAACTTACTATTCAAGACCTGCTTAGAATTAGTAGTATAGTGCACAGCCTCCTGTTAATACGGTCATGATCAGTTACAATGCAAAATGATGACTCAAAATGTTATTCTCACTGGAGTCAAAGATTGGCTGTTTTATTATGTGGTGCTTGAAAAAATTATGTCAGACACTGCCCCAGAGATAAAGAATGAAGGGAGAGGAGAAGTAAGATGCATAACAGCCCAGAGCGAGGGGGGGAGGGGGAATGTGGTTATTTGAGGGTGCGGAGGTGATATAAATGGTGAGACAGAAACACCCGCTGTGGGCCCATGTCATCTCCTCTGAGCTCTCCAACAAGAGAGAATACGAGCAGGAATTCTCTCTTGTTGGATAGGAATTTAACTCTCATCCTATTCCTACACCTCTCCAGTAAATAGCCATGACCCATCGAATGCTCGATGCCCGGGGCTACTTACCATTCCCTACAAACAGAACACAAGAACAAACACTTTCAAGTTGGACAAAAAAACAGCACAATTCTCTGTAGCCGACTACTCTCTTATTTCAAATGTATTGCTCCTCTGAGGAGAACAGGCGGTCGAGAAACATAGTGATAATAAATAATTAAGACGATTCCATGTTCTACAGTAATTATAATTATTGGATTATTAAATAAATACTACTGGTCGGTTAAGACTATAGAAGCCTTGGATGATATTGTGTGCATTGAGCTTCAGAGTGGCTTAAACACTGCTCTTCCATGCAGTTTGATAAATCACATGTTTATTACATTGTTGAAGTGTATTTATCTCACTGCCGCTGGAGTTCTTACTGCCAGAGTATTTGCACACGGCACCCCACCTGCCCTTATATGGTGCTTAGGGGGCGTTGCCTAGGTTAATAATGTACAATCGAGCCGCGCGCCGCCAATTAAACATCCTTCAGTACACCTAGTTAAAACCAGATTTGGGTGGCTGGTAAAGATTTGGTGCATCTGAATACGGTTTCTCAAATTTCTTCTCCTAATAGCAAATTAAAAGAAAATGTGTTACTTTCTTTTCATGTAGATTCATTTAGGTTGAGCACACAATGTGTGCACAGTAAGATAACGCAACATTTCCTCCTTTTCAAAGCATTCACTGCTTCTTCTTTTCCAGGTAATCATGAAGTATATTTACTGCAGATCTCGGGCAGAACTGGGAAAAAAAAGTTACGTCCAGAAATCATCACAAACAAAACGTGGTGATACACGACTGGTGATGAAAGTGCCATTACATTGTGATGACAAATAAACAAAGACACTTTTTTCTGCCAAAGAAAACAAATGGAAACTCTCCAAACGGGTGCACGGTGTTGATATTAAACTCTTCATTCAGATAGTTGTAAACAGGAAACGGTCAAGGGGCAGCAAACTTCTTCCATCAAACCACTAGTTTCCCAGTAGGTCAGGATTAATAACAGGCGCTGCAGGGCGACTTGGTGACAGCCGCGCTCCCACCCAGCTGACCTCGGATTCGATGGCTTTTTTTTTGCGCTGCTAAAGTGCCCTTGAGCCGGACAATAAACTCCTGCCAGCTCGAGGAAACGCTGGTCTGCAGCTGACCCAGACGAGCGGAAGCAAACAAGAGTCTGTCTCCGGGGAACTTTTACTGTTATGCATCTAATCTATAAAATATATCTAATGTGGCTGTACGCAATCAAATGTGTACTTTCTCATAAGTCGGGAGAGGTCTGCATGCTTCTCACTTGCTGCCGAGGGGGAAAGCATCTGAAAAGCCATACATAGGAATCTGGCAACTGTTATTCGGTAGCTACCTGCTTAACCATAAGCGTCACAAAACCATCTCTGTGTTTTCTCCCGCGGCGCAGAACAAGCGGCGCTCTGTTCCCCGCCGGCTGACTGGACACAGGCCCCTCCCACCTCTCCTGCAGGCCAGGAGCTGTGTATGAGCCGCTGCATCCTCACATCTACCGCGGGGTTAGAGGCAATGTCAAAAGTAATGAATGCACTAAACGCAACGAAGGTATCGCGCCCCGCGAGAGAGCATCCGCACAATCATTTTATATTAATCTCTGAAGCCTCTTGTAACTTGATTATAGAGATCCGCGTTCGGAGCGCTGTGCACGCACAAATGCTAAATATTCCTATGCGTGGCCACACTGGCACATGTGCGCACGTGCCTGCGCGCAAATTTCCCACAATTTGAGGAATGTGCCCCCCCCCCCCCCCCCCCCGCGCAGCACAGAGGAGTAGGAAGTGGGAACGCCAGGCTGGAAATGATGTGAAAACAATAGAGCGGCTCTGCGACCTGCAGAGTGTGTGAGCGCTCGCATTCAAACTGATCTCAGCCAGGGAAGGTTCTGACCCTCACCCTTGCGGGAGAGCGGCGGAACCAGGAAGTGCTGAGGGCAGTGCAGTTCATCCGTGTGTATGTTTAAGTGTGTGTGTGTGTGTGTGTGTGTGGTGTGGGGGGGTGGGGGGGGAAGAACAAAAATACATTTTGAGACTATTCGCTCCCCAACGAGCTGGAATGTGTCTGCAGAGGATTTCAGCCGAGTGAAATTAAGGCTGCCTGTGTGTGCAAACGAACGAGACGGGCAAGGCCCTCCTGTGCAATGCAAGTCGAGACCTTGAGCTGCTGCAGTCGGAGCTTCTCGTCCTCCATGTCTCTCCGGGCTCGGTCCTGGTCCTCCTGCAGCCGGCGCTTCTCCTGACCGGGGGTAAAAGAGGGAGGGTGGGAGAGGATTTGCAAAGGAAGAGAGTGAAGGCAGATAAGAGTGTAGGTAGAGCACACTTTCAGTCAAACGGAGAGGACGAAGAGGAACTCGGAACGGCAGTCAGACATATTCGAGCCGATGTAAATTAATGACGAGGAACAAAGAACGCGGAGAGACGGCCGTGAATAAAACATCCCGGGGAAAGAGTAAAAACAAGGACACCTGGTCAACCATCTGTCAGGACACCGTCCCCACAGACATCAGGCAGACACTATGTCTCATGATCTTCAGAGCAGCTGTCCCCATGGCAACCCGGTGTTGCTTTCCGTAGGACCCGGGACACCCTGGCTCACCACACTGCACACCCCATAAATTATTCAGGAGTCACGGACAGCTGGGAGAGCTCCTTCTCCATGTAGACGAATGGGAAGTAGACGAGCAGCGGATACATCCACCCGTAAACACGTCTAGAGCGCCCGTGTGTGCAACGCGGTTTTGCGTAGTTGTCAAATGACAATAAAATCTGAGTTTTGATCCACAGAACTTAAAACGGCCTGCTAGATGTTTCCTTCACATTCTGAGCTCTAAAGCGACAACTACTGCACAACCTGTGTATTTCTTGGTTGAGTGAATTGGGTGGATATAGATTTATGTTTGTTGAGGTTTCAATCCTCATGTAACTATGGTAGTCTCAGGGGATGGCCATCTGGCGTAACGGACCACTGTCCATCCGTGATCCGTACAGCCCCCCCCCCCCCCCAGTGTAAGTCAACCTTCACCGTGGGAAATAAAGTTTTACTGACGATCGCTAACCGCCAATATTCTTAAAATATGCCATCATCAGGTCATCGGCATTCATCCTTTCTAGTTGTTGATCTGATGATGTTACATTGTAAAACAACCAGTCTGTGTTGTACATTATGATGCGTTCAGGCTCTGTTCAGTCAAAATGAGAATCGGGCAAAAGTATAATTATATATCATAATGTGTTTACATGTAATCTTGTAAAATGTAATGTGGGTGAGAAACTGGAAGAAATCCAGTTGTTTGAAGATGTTTTCAAAACAACATAAATATATATTAGAGGTTAATTATGACCTGTTTACACTAAGCTCTAAGCAGCTTATACTTCATTTAAACAACTACTAATGACAAGATGTGTTTAATAATAAGCATCTTTATGACAGGCCAGCTGAGATCCACCAGTTCAGTCCTGGCGATCAGGTTCTTGCTTGTGAGTTCACCACTTTAAGCCAAATTTCATGGTCCGTTCTCAATTTTTTCCGTGAGGTTTCTGAGCAGAACTATTTGTTGTCAACAACAGAACGGAGAGGGTCAGTTCAGAATCGGTACGGTATGAAGCTTGCCGGGGGGGTTTGTGTCGTGTCAGGGTCCCTGTTTTTATTTTTGAGCTGGTGTGGCCTGGCCTTAAAAGACCTTCTTCATTTGGTAGCCTGTCTCTCTTAGGGAGGAGATCCTTTGTGTTGCTGGCATGACACAGTTGCTTTGACTTATGTTTTTGTTTCTTTGTACACACTACCACACATCCATACATGCACTTCACTACTGATACCTCTACTTTAAATGGTGACTTATGTTATTACAAAATAAATCGCTTCTCGTTAGCAGCTCGTTTGTCTCCCTGTTGTGACAGCTGTGATTAACCTGCAACATAAACATCAGTCGCTGGATTCGTCTATACAGATACATGCGTGTGCGCGTGTGCACGTGTGTGTGTGTGTGTGTTGGACTCACAGCAATGGCCTCCAGCCGCTGTTTGTATTTCTCCGTCTCATCCATCCTGGCAGCTGTGACACAACGAGACAGGGTTGAAGGTCAAAGGTTAAACACATACAGTAATGACTGGCTGGAGAGAACGCAGCCAGGGCTCCACTTCAAATGTATCCTCCTGTTGAGGGGTCTAGTCTTTTTGCAATTGTAGGTGACAGTGTTCTAAAAAAAGTGTATTTCTGCACGAGTCCCCTAACTCCTTGAGTCCCACCGGAGGATGTGACGCGTTTCAAAGGAACTGCAATGCTGGGCGACAGCCTTGTTGCATGTTGACTTCCTGTCAGCTGATGTCAGCTGATCCCAACATTTGGAACGTTTACGTTTACGATGCTTCAGTGACTTCAACCTTTGCCATTTGTGAAACATGCGGTTGGACGTGTATCATGGTAGTATTTCCCTTCGTCAATCATGACCCACAATTCCCGTTTACCATTCCCGTCTCGCCCCCCCCCCCCCCCCCCCCCCCACACACACACACACACACACACACACACACACACACACACCCCGTTAAGCCTTCTGTTTCCATCGGCCTCTGGCATCTCTAAGAAAATGAGGATAAGCAGTATTTGTTTTCCCCTGCAGCTGACACTAAAAGGGACAATATTTGAACTCAACCTCGAAGGCACATAAGAAAGCATCAGCTAGAGTCACACCATAACTCTGCTTTTAGTCAACTTCTCGGGAGAGAAACTTATTTTTGGTCCACATGGAGTTGTGCATTGAGTGGGTTTTTAGAAGAAAAAGACTAAATATGATAAGAATAATTAAGAAAATAAGAAAAAAAGGGTTGTTTGAAATTGCCGTTTTATCCGCAATGATCTCAGTCACTGACAATCCCGTGTGGCGTGTAAAGAGATCTGTTCCACACCAAAAAGACACATTGACTCATTACAGCAACTGGGATCTCGTATTGGGGGAAATCCGAGCAACGCGGCGCTCTATTTTACAGAACAAATACCAAACTGTCACAGCAGTTGTCGCTAATCGCCATCACGGAGCTTTGAAGCGCAAAATGTGCTTACCAAGGAACGAACACACACACACACACAAACACACACACACACACACACACACCCTGCAAAACCTCAAAAACAAGCTAATGTCTAGAGACACCAATGGGAAGAAACAACTTAAATGGTGAACAAAAAAAAATCAAACACCATACTCCATAATAAGCTTTGACAAATCAGCCACATTATTCATCTCACCCCCAAAACCTGCCACATACATCCTCCAGTAGGCAGCTCAGTAGAGCTGATGCTATCGTTGCTCTTCCAATATAGTAGATCTTACAGCGCCTTCAGGGGGGGCGACGCTTAACACAGAGAGGAGCAACACCTGAAGGAGTCCTCAGGCGTCCTCAAGGTGTGGGGCGGATGTCAAGAGGGAAAAGGGCACTGTGCATGTAGGCGGTGGGGTGGAACAAATGGGTGAAAGAGGAAGAGGTAAGGGGGAATGTTTTGATGGGGAAACAAACCTCCAGCGAGCCGTTCGTTAGGCTGGAGTTCTCTCAGGAGCTGAGGTGGCGAGACAGCGAGGAAGTATCCGCTGAAAGTCATATGAATATACACGCTATATATGTATATAAATATACAGATAGATTGAGAGACACCCTTCTAACAGAGGTAGAAAGAAACAATCTCATTCTGGCAGTGTTTTGAATGACTGTAGGTGCAGCGACAGCTTACAGTGTAAGCCTCCGTAGGGAGTGGAGGCTTATGTCTCATCAGGGCTCCCGGAGAGCGCCCAGAATAGCAGCCAGAGATAAACAAGCAAACACAAACAGAGGCTTTGATGAGGAGGTATTGAGGAGCTCCCCGTAGACACTCGCTCTGACTGCGATAATTAGACATGATACAGGAGGGTAGAGGAGGGAATGCTGACAAAGTCAAAGAGTGAAAAGGCAGAGAAAGTCAAGGCGGCTGCAGAGAGTTGAGCAGAAGACGAGGCGAGACGGGTTTGGGATGCCGAATCGGAGGACTCGCTCCCAGCTAGACCGCATGTTGCACTCTTTGGGTTTCATTCAAAGGTCCGTCAGCAGCGTTGAGGTCACTGAGGCGATTACAATAAAACTTGAGAGATAATTGCAGACAAATTACTTTACTTTGGTGGGCAAATGTCAGTGTCTTAAGCCCTCCGTCACTGCGACTGCTCTGAGCAGCACGCATGGGAATTAAGTACGATGTCATAAGTTAGTTGTTCTCAATGGTTCTTTAAGGTTGTTGCTCCCCGGCTTGTTTTGGACTTGAGTCACAGACGCACGTTGTGGATGTCTGTGGCGTTACTGTGCCAACATGAATCTATCCTTGCGTGGGTAAATGTGACAAACTAAATATATTTTAAAAAACGGATCGGATGGTCACGGTTTTGATCAATCGGTGCTCTATTGCTTTTCTTTCAATTCACAAACAAAAACTCACCTGATCCAATTCAGACCACAGAGATATACAGTGTATGTCGTTTGGTAATTACAGTGGAACCTATAGGCTCAATTTAATATCAACACAAACATCTAGCATAATTATAGCGTGACAATACAGTATTATTGTATGCATATATTATTGTACAACACACATTTTGCTTATGTTTATGCACATTTCTATATACCTCTTCTAGGATGGACCGACATATAAAAGATGACCAAAGCCGCAGTAGTAAAAACACAATATGCAAAACCAGGGTGATATTATAGGTACTTAAAACCATTCAGGATTTTGCTGTAGATCATATCCGTTCTTTATTTGGCAGCGTCCACGTTATAAAACCAATCAGAAGTGTTATTAATGAATCTTTGCGCCTTCCCTGTGAATTCTCGCACGACTCCCACAGACCTGCTTGTGGTATTCAGAAAGCACAGATGTGCTGTGCGACTTGTCCCCCGCACATTGTGTCCGATGCACGGCGGAGACAAGCGGCGGCAGTAAAACTCCAACATGGTGGCGCGTGAACACCTGGTCCACCTTTTGCATGCCGACACAGGCGACTCCGATGAGCCTCAGCTCCATTCAAACTGGCAGGTTTCTGGTAATAATACGCGTCCTGTACACAGCAAGTCGTGGGCTGTCTGTGGTATGACCTCCCACAGTCTCTCCCTCCCCATAGCCCACTCACTGTCACACACTGGACTGACTGCAGGCGCTGTGGCCAAAGACAAAAGATTAGAGCAGAGGCACGAGGAAGTGGAGCCCAGAGAGAAGAGATGAATGCATTGTCTATTAATGCTGCAATGATTAGTTAGTCCATTTATTAGTCAATGAGCCCCCGAGTTACTGATAACATCAACATGGTCTGTTCTGTTCATGAGTCCCAGTAATTGTTGCAGCAGAACCAAAAGTTATAATTTTTCCATGCATTCTTCTTCTTCTGTGTCAAAACATATGGCTCCTATAGCGAAGAACTTACATCGTGAAGAGGTGAAACCTAATTGGTCGCTTTATTGCTGCGACAAAAAACGACTGCTGTATGATCACAGGGCGCCACCTCACCCTCTGAACAGTTTACGGGTGTTTTTTTGCTCCCATCACATTTTACTCTGTGGCTTTGATTTTCACTGCACCTAGATGAAAACGGCACAATCTTAGAAGAGAGAACAAAAAATGTATTTTGTGCAATATGACAGTTATCATGCAATACATCATTATTTTTTTTTTTAAAAACACTAAATGAACACTCTCTCTCTCTATTTTATGTTTTTTTACACAGTCAATTCAAAAGGCTTATTTGGGACAAGATTTATATGTTAAATGAAAGTTTGCACTCTTGGTATTTTGAGAGAAATAATGTCCAGTTTTCTTGTTTCAAAGAATTTCTAAATAAATGTAGTGAATTACTGCCACACACAGCTAGCGGGAAGCCGGTAGAAACGTCATATGAGCCTTTAAGAAAGTTGGTAAAGGGAACTCTTTAGGAATTTAAGCATAAAAATATGCATAACAACAAAACAATTGTCAAATAACTGTTACAGCTCTATTTTGGTTAATAAAACAGATGCAATCATACTTCGCAGCTCTATTTCAAGGAGCTTAACAGACTGTGTGTGTGTGTGTGTATAGGAAGGTTATTCAGTCTTCCTGCAAACGGTCAGCATGAAACATTCCTCCTGCCCTCGTGTAAAAGAATGTATATTTACCTTTAGTGTGTGTGTGTGCATGTTTACATAACAATGTATATTTGCCTAGTAGGGTGCCATGAAGCCTATATGCCGAGTGCCGGCGTAGTGACATTAGCTCTGTGGGAACAGATGGGAGAACGGTGGGGTGTCTGGTATGCAAAACCATAAGAATCATTTAGTATCACAGCTCACTGCTCTTGGATTTCTCCAACTCGCTGGCAGTGCACAGCCGACTGTATATCTTAGGCGGTGCTACGACTACAAGGCAAGAGGTCTTCAGATTTGAAGACCAGCACACTATTTTGGTGTTCAGCTAAATCCAAATTACAATGCAAGGTCTCATTATTTTGAAACTAAGCAAAACGGCACAAATGCCACCTAAAAAAATAGTCTTAAAAGAAAGACTGTGGGAGAGGCAATCAGCACAAACAGCGTGAGCTGTAGGTACTTATAACCACCAAAGCCTCTGAATTAACTTGTATGTCGAATATAACACCAGTGATTGGATACAGGACCCTGAAGATGTCGATGACAAGCACACGTTTCAGGATTTGACATCCCATGTGACACTCTGGAATCAGTAAAAGAAAAAGGCTAATTCAAATGCATAACAATACAAAATGGGTATGGATTGCACGTGTTATTGGAAAGGTGAGTGCAGGGTTGTTGACTTTGACTTCACAAAGATGGAAGTGGAGCGTGAAAGACTCCAGGGCACCTCTGTTGCCAGATTTGACAAATCTCAGATGTTATTTATGTAAAATGAATCTGCACATTATGTCCTTAATGAACTGGTTATTTTGCCTGGAAAATGTCAGAAAACCAAGGAAGCGCCTGTTATTTGCTTGTAATATTCAGTCCTTAACCCCCCCCCCCCCCCCCCCCCCCCCCCGCCTCAGATCTTTAGTTCACCATCATATACATCATGCACTTAATGTCAGAAAGTATTTTCACTCTTTCTGAATTGGCCGATTCTGTAAACGCTGGCCAGCGAGATGCTAAATAGCTCCAGGTCTGTGGGGGTTGGGAGGGAGAGTCATTAAAAGGCCACCCAGTGACATTTTGTTTTTGTGTGATGCAATTACTCTGGCGTTAGACCGCCGGCCACCCTGCTTCTGTGCACTTTGAAGTTTCTGCTCCATTTCCTGGAGACGGGAGGGGATGTAGGTGGGGGATGATTACAGTGACGACGGAGGGGAGCGAGTGGGAGGCAGAGGTAAGATTGGAGTTACAGTAGATTGTATGTGGCCCTCAATCACGTACGCCGCTGCGAGCGCATTGGACTACAACACTAAAAGTTGTATTCATTTCTAATACCAGTATTAGTGAGGCCACCCTGGAATCATCTTTGCTTTGAAGTGCGACTCGTCAACTTGAGGCTCATTTACGTCGCGTCATATTATCCTGCTTCTATTCAACATCCCCGTCTTTTCAACTCCTCTCCCACGGCACTCCAGTGCAGAACCGAAAAGAGCAGAACCGGACAAGGTAGTAGCAGAGAAGTGGAAGGTTTATTAAATGGAAAGTCTGACTGGAGTGACAGTCCCAGGACTGTGAGACAGAGAGAAACTGTAAAATTAGAATATCCTTCCAGCCGTGTGTTCGGGAACAGGAAGAGCACAAACATCGACGTCCTCCAGACGATTAGTGACGGAAAACGCAATCGCAAAAGACCCTGATCTCTGGACCTGCGCATCCTCTGCTGTCGTCACTGTCCGGTCGCTCAGTAAGAGCCTGGCTCAGGCACACAGCCGGCTATAAAACAAAACAAAAAATCCTAGATGGAGCTTCAATCACGGACTGTAAAAGGGGCAGTAACTCTCTAGCTCGGGGGATGGACGTAGCGGATTGTTGTAAAGTACTTTTTCATCAGGTATCGATTTCCCGCTGCTTTGCAGACCGCTGCAGAAATTGCATTATTGGAGATGGAATGCTAGTCTGGAAAGAAAGAAATCCGACACAGTGGGAGGGTGTGTGTGTGTGTGTGTGTCATGGATGGAATTTGTGGAGCTTGGCTGCGTGCTGCCGCAACAGCACGCAGCCAAGTTTCCTGATTGACAGTCGGGTGGGAATGAAAACTCAGCATTCCACTGCTGTGTGAGTGTGTATCAGTAACAGATGGGAGGTTAATATATGCGTGCGCCTCCTACGTCACAGAGCTAACAGTGTAGTAGACTTTGGAGCGTGTTGGGGATTATCAAAGTCAACAACTCACATCACAGATTTACTCGGCTGCACCTCACAGGCCCAACTGATAACGAACGCGGAGGCTCACACGGTGCATTGCGCGTCAAAGCATCAAAAAGGCGCCTTCAACTCTACGCGATTCCCGTACGTGTCGGGGGTGGGGTGGCAGCAACTGCGCAGATGTGTACAGTAAGCTTTGCACATGCGCTCGAGAGCATCAAAGGCATCGCTGCGAGGGGATATCAAAATAAATCTTTCGGGTCGCGGTGTACAATAGTTGGACTAAAGCTATTTAATGTGCTGACAATTTGACTAAATCGTGTTGAGAGAGGAGACTATGATGAAACAATAGCATCTCAAAAGGAGCATCCTTCTTTTATTGCCTCTGCCATATACAGCCATAAAAAGGATTGGGGGGGGGGGTGTATCAGTGTGGTTCTGTCAGGTACCACACACACACACACACACAACACAAAAGTGTCTCTTTTCCGAGCCTTGCTCTGCCTACAGTTTCCTAGTGTGTAGAAGGACACACCCACACGACTCCCCATGCTCATTCAAAGCTGTAAGTCAAACATAGGGGCTTGACACACACAACTAGACATGTATAAAAGCATTACACACACGGCACAGTACCTGTCAAGGTCAGACGGGTTACTTTCATACCTGTAGTCTGGTCCATTTAGTCCCATTAGTTCTGGTCCGTCGTGCATTCACTCTGACAGACATACCAAACAAACCCGGTGTCTAAATGATGTCGTACGGACTAGCGGGCAACTCATCCGACGTCAATCTGCACCATTACTGCTGCATGGATTCATGTGTGAACATCTAATTGCAGTGATTGACAGCAAGTCATGCTGCACTTTGACTGAAAACATGCGCAGCATGAAAACAATGCGAGGAGCTGCTTTGGTGGTACGAGTGAAATATGTCCAGTTTAAAGAAGAGACCATTGAGTTTGGAAAGACTCCAGACGCCAAAAACACTGCTCAGTAGTTTGCAGTACTTCAGGACTGGATTTTACAACTGACATTTTTTTTATCATGGTGGCAATTATTTTAGCTTTTCTAGCGACGCTCATCAGGTAAACGGGGGATGTACCCAGTTCACGTCACACAGGCAAACCCCAAAAACTTGTTTGAACCAAACCAAACGGGTTGGGTGGTAAAGTACTCCGAGACTGCAGGGTATAGCTCTGCCAGACTCAATTCGCTTGTTGGTGCTTCGCTCGAGCCGAGTTCTACTGCGGATAATACCAAACCTGCACTGCCAGATGGGTTGTTACCGGTAACCATCTGAAAAGCAGTCATTGGAAGAGCAAAAACCTGTTTTCCTTTGAGGAAAAAACATCAATGTCTTTTTCTGCTCATCAAGTTCTAATACGTACTGATGCTATTGCAGCATCTACGCTAACCTGTTCAGGAGCGGCCATTGTTGAGAATGAACAGTCCCCTCTCTGTGTTGTCTCACACACACCTAAGCCACGCCCCCAGCCTCATCGGACACAAACGCATTACTTAAATGAATTACTTACTCTACCTTCTCGTATCGGCCCAGCTCGCTTGGAACCTCAACAGAGCTGGTACTGTAAAAAGTACCGGCCGGGTACCATCTATCAATCCACAACGGTTACCTTGGTCCACTAAGTTAGTCTTGTTGCATATTCATATTCAGACAGCATATTCTAAGCTGTCTGCCATTAATGATCTCATCAGCCCAACCCACAGATGGTTGACATCAAGCTAAACATTGTTTGTGGCTGCATAGACTGTACTGCTTGATGTCGTCCTCTGCGTGGTTCCCAACATGGGCAAGCTTGATCACTAGCCATGTCAAAGATCTGCTGCACGCATTTAAAATATTAAATCTGGAAGGTTTGGGGTGAGAAAATCAGTTATGCAGTCTTTAAACTGAGCAGCAGATTATAGTGACAGCATGGCGAAGCCTTTGTAAAAAAAAAAAAAAAAAAACAGATAAGTCATGTTGCCTCACTGAGTATGATTAACATGCAGGATTATCTATTTAATCCAACTGTGAAGAAGTCACATTGTTTGCTTTGGTCGAAGTGTATGCGGTTTCCCAGAATGGCGCCATTTTGGATGTGTCAGTAAGCTAAATTACAACATCTTCGTGATCAGCGAAGTTGCTCTTCAGTCAGTTTGGGGAATCTTACAGTGAAAAGAGTTTACAGGGTAATGTCAGACTAGATGGACAGATACATGATTTAGGTTTTTCTAAAGTAGATTTATGTCCTTAGGCCAATCAAACATCAGCCATTAGGACTTCCTCATGCAAATAAAGAGAATTTTAAAACAGCTGCTAAAATGTAGTATTTTCATTATTTACGCCGCAGGATCAGAATTTATATTGAAATGGTAACCACAGCAACAATCATTTTTTTACACACTTATTGGAAAACAACATATGCCAGCAAGAATAATATTCTCAAGTGAAAAACAAACACATAATTTAGCGTAGAATTATTGTTTGTTTAGCTGCATTTGGGACTGTGCTCACTTACATTTACATTATGTATATATAAATTGAAGGGTTCAAGGAGAGAGGATATCATGTGCTGTATTGATCGACAAAGTTGTGATATAAAAAAAGAAAACTGGGATTATCGTATGTACCTTTACAAATTATATTGTAAAATGATCTGCTTGAGGTTCAAATGTATGTTACAATATTTGACAATGTTAGTATCTTTAACATATTCACCTGGAGGAGAGCCCTTCAAAGCAGGGGTGTCAAACTCATTTTCACCCTGGGCCACATCAGCATTATGATAATAAACTACTCCCTAACATATTGTTAAATAACTGTCTTTGCATTTATTACTTTATTATTTACTTTGATTATTGGTTATTCAAGTGTACAAATATTGTACATGCATTTATATGAATTAAAAAATGTCAGCAAATTGATGTTATTATAACATAAATTCATTTAATTTAGGTTTATGAAACCCACATTACTCCACAGTGGTCAACCTCTACCTTCCCTCCTACCTCTACCCTGACCTCAAACTGGTAAATCAAAGACCCTTGAAGTCTTACACTATATGGTAAGTCATGTATGTAAATGGTGGTGGTGGTGGTGTCCATTTCACGTCTGGGTTGGCATTATTGACGTGTCATAGTCATTTGATGTACAGCCGTATCTCATTACGACTAAGGTTCCTGATCCGCATGCAAAAACCTGTCTCAACGGGCTTGCGGATCAATTTTTGGTGCAAATGTGATCTGCTGTTATGTTGCCTTGCTTAAACGTGTTCTTCTAGCATTCTCTGGTTTTACGTTGCCTGGAACTAACGGGAAGTTTCTCCTTCCCTGGTTGACGTTGCCTGGCTTAACGTAATAGTTTTGTGGTTTACGTTTCCTGGCAAAACGGAATCTTCCAGTTTCCTATAAATATAAAAGATGGTAGGAAAACCCACTCTCATTTCCTGGTCCTGAAGGTGACCCTTCAAAGAGGACATCGAATTTCTATTTCCCAGATATTTCTGTTTTCTTGGTCTGAAGAGCAACCAGTCAAAGATGACAATTTCTCGTTTCCCAGAAGAACGTTACCCGGTTTAGAGTGATGCAGTGTTCCTCGACTATGCAACCAGACTCTGTCCTGCGGTCTGAAAGTGACCCTCCACTATACTGTTCTGCGGTCTACACGGGACCCCAACCTATTCTTGTCTGCGGTCCATCCTGACCCCGTTATCATTTTCGGGATCCGTCCGGATACTTCTATCTTGCTATACTTAGTGCTGTATATCTAGATCACTATTAGCTTCTGGGGTCGATAGAGGCCCCCATATCCTTGTCTGCAGTCCATCGAGACCTTCCTCTCTCTTTTGCTTTGTTTAACTAGACCCTCTTAACTCTGGGTTAATATTTACTTGTGCATGCTCGCCCTAACCCATTCTAACCGTAACAATTTATCAGGAAATGTTTCTATGGGTGCCTAGGAAACCTCTGCGGCTGTAGGTAAGGTGTGAATTTATTGTATCCATATGAAATAATTATTTTGGAGGGGATTCTGCCTTCGCAGATATCAGCATCACTACCCTTTGCTTGTCCTAATTCAGGCTGGAGTCCAATCGCCAAAGACTTTGCACTATTCAAATATATGCAATTGTAATACATTATTGTTAAACTCGAAAAACAAGTCTCTCCTGATTGAAATACCTTTATGTGGTTTGGGGCACACCTGCTCAAATACCTTTATGTGGTTTAGGGCACACCTGCTCAAATACCTTTATGTGGTTTAGGGCACACCTGCTCAAATACCTTTATGTGGTTTGGGGCACACCTGCTCACATGCCTTTAGGGTGCTAGGAAGCTTCTTTAGCCACAATTAAACTAGCTTTCACAGCAGCAGCATTTTTGTCTGTAGCTTTTGTGAATATATTCTGCTGCGATTGCAGTCGGCCTGTTAATTCTTGGACAATTTTTTTTTTTTTTGGAGGCTAAATTTAGTGAACTTGACTCCGTGTTTGGTGTCAAAACACTGACGTGAATTTTATTCCTTCATCACCGACACAGCCTCATAACGCAGAAGACCTACCAGTTTTAGTCTCCTTGAAGCACAAACATGTATTCACTTTCCCATCTTCTTTAAATTTTCTGCATCAATCTTTCTCTTCTTTCTCTTCATTTTGGGATTATTGGTTGACCTTTTTTAACTTAATCACGATATGGAAACACTGCTTTCTCGTGGTACGATGCCGTTCATTCGCGGGTCACAAAATCAACATGCATTGTGGAAGATGTAGTCTATGGTCACTGTACACTGTAAAAGAGCATAGACTTTAATTTTAAGACGATCATATGCATTTCAAGCTGTCGTGAGCCACATAAAATGACGTAGGGCTGATAGGTGAACACCTATGCTTTAAAGCCACGTATACTGCATTCAGTCAAGGAAAAGCAGAAGACAATAGGTTATCAACTGTCATCGTTACGCTGAGACGGAATCGCTGTGGTTTCAATGTTTTGGCATTTGTCAATTCTTCTATCTACAGCTTTATCTCCTCAAACGCCGTGCACAGATGGTTGACATGTCCATTAACGTTCATGATAAGAGCTTTTTAACCCTCAGGTTGAATGTGTGTGTGTGTGTTTTACGCTGTGCAAAAGGAGAGAAGATTACAGGCTAGCTGAGGCTTCATGGGAAACAAACAGAGTGATTGAGGGCACTACTGCCTGACCGAAAGCCATTTTAGCGTTCATCAATGTATTTGGGTTTGATAAACAGTGCCAGGGTGATGTGTGACATATGCGGACTATACTGTAGAATACCTCAAGCAGCAAACTGTAATTGTAACCTGTCACGTGTCTGTGTGATGGCCTCAAAAAGATAGACAGAAAAGGAAGGAAAAGGTCAACACCTTTCCCTCCCCCCCCATTGAGGCTCTGTTCAAGCAGACTGACACAGACCGAGTCCCCGTCATGACATGACATGACATGACTCGCGGCTGACGAGCCATGAAGAGCAGGGAGAAACTGTAAGCGGGAGGATGGAAGAGATGAAGAGACGGACGGATAAGACAGAGACATCATATACATGGAAAAATCCTGCAAGGAACTAGAGACGAATGAGAGCGCATGAACGCGAGGAGGCAGTGGGAAGAGAGCGAATCAAAAGTTTGCGACACCTGTTCTGACATTGCTGAGGAGACACTGGAGGCTGTGACACAACACACACATTCAGCTGCGTCTCCACTAGGGCCGGGTTCATCAAGTTGTCGGTATCTCACATGCAGGTACATGCGCGCAGGTTTCACAAGATTTGCTCGCTGGTGTGACGCTAGCTTTAACCGCTACGGTGAGAAAACTCGTCTGTGCCGTTTTCTCCAAAAAGACAGAAGATTAGAAAGACAAATTGTCACAATTTCAAAAATTAATCAATTGTACATTAGCTGGGTTTATATATATACATATATATATATATATATATATATATATATATATATATATATATATATAAATAACTGTTGTGTTATGAGACTAGATGTTTGGATATTGTAATATGTCATAAGTGTAGTCTTTTCCTGGTTTTAAAGGCTGCATTACAGCAAAGTGATGTCATTTTCTGAACTAACCAGACTGTTCTAGTTGTTATATTAATTTAAATTGTTCCCAATTAGTCATTATAACATGTGGATGATTATATATATATGGATGATTGTTCATTTAAAATGTCATTGTCAAGACCCTTCAACACTAAATGCTACATAATCAAGCATTAAAAAAAAGAATCAACAGTTGAGCTGTTATGACCGGAGGGATTTGACAAGATCTGGACGGACGTCCAACCAAGAAGCACTTTGGAGGCACAGTCCAGCCGGAGAACTAACAAGGCAAAGCGACCTTTCCCTTCAAACCCAGCGGCTGTGCCTCCTCTGCTCAGCACTTGGTCAGTGTGGGTCGACATTGAAGCCGCCCCTTGCAGGTCGTTCCTCTGTGCTGCTCTGTGATCTAATCACTGCCCACGCTGTGCACTAGAAAGACGGTCCACTGTGCCAACGCTAAGCAGGTTTCGACAGGTGGCATTCCCCACAGCGCCATACGTTACAACAAACAGAAGGTTGTGAATTGGAGAAAAACAAAACGAAAACTGTGCAGCAGCAATACACTACAGGGAAACAGACTAATTGTGATATAATTATTTTAGGACTGTCCACTAAATACTTTTCTGATTCACTATTTGCACACATGAAGTTAGTGAGCCTTCTCTTTCAGAAAGTGTGTGTAAGACATGTATTGGCTTGCTTCACTGATTTGTCTGTCTGTGTGTGCAGGATTAGTGTGTGTGTGTGTGTGTGTGTGTGTGTGTGTGTGTGTGTGTGTGTGTGTGTGTGTGTGAGTGTGTGCGTGTGTGTGTCAAACAGGTTTGGAGAGGAATGCAGGACTGGTGTAATCTGGTCTCGGTTCATTTTTGCTATTGTCATGGATTCAATAGCCTGAAGGCCTGTGTGCCTCGGGGCCTCGGGGGCTCGGTCATTACACACATTATCTCACAAAAAACAGCGCAGCCCAAATCAGAATCAAGCCTCATCAGGGCAACACAGTAGAGCATTGCAAATACGGTCCATCTGTAGGTCATTCACTACCGGCTGATAAAAACGTTGCAATGTTGAGCCACAGAGCTTTTGTCCAATCTCTAATACGATGAGGGAGTCTCAGCAGTCACCTTGTAAATGTTTAGTCGGGAGCGACGTAATGTTTAACTTTCCCTCCTTTCTCATCGTCACTGCGGACAAACAAACTGAAATCCAGCCCGTCATTAAAGAAATTATATAGAGACGACGCATTCGTCTTTCGACCCGCGGCTGTCTTGATATTATGGTTGTGCAGGCGGTGAAGGGGGACTTCACGTCAAAAAGATCTTGAAGCATTTTTTATGTTAGCGTTGATGGCTTTGAGGGGTATCGATTTATTTATTTTTTAATCCCATTTTTTTAATCCCATTCTCATCTAAACAGGATCAGACCAAATCTCAGCTGTGCAATGATTCCCCTTCTGCGATTGGCTCAATGTCAGACATCTCTTCCTTAGGCTGCCGACTATTGTTACCAGATAGATGAGAATTTGAAACCTCCAAACTGTTTTGTATCAAATTCATAGCTCAAAGATGTGAAGAAAAAAAACAGAAAGAGAAAAAAATAAATCAGAGCTAGCCCTCCCCGTTTGATATCTCACTTGAAACTCCGGTAACTGATATCTCTGTCAATTCCATTTCAACAGATCTCTTTATATTAACATTTTTTATTAAGATACTTGGTATGCGATTGGGTTCCCAGTGTACCTAATCATTCTCTTCCTCTGTTCTTGCCTGTCTTCATCAGTTCTCTCATTTGCCCTCCTCCACCTCTGTCTCCCAATCTTTCTGTTACTTCCAAAAGGTTGAGCCTTTGTTATGTTTTCTTAACAGCTCTTTATGTAACTTTCTGATTATCTATTGTTTTTTTTAATCTTAAATGGAAGTTCTACAATCTGACACTCACCAACAGAACTGGCTACATGATCAAGAACGGATCTCAAAAACCTTGTTCAAATAATGTCTGACTAATGAAGTTATTTACAAAAGTACACAGCCAAAGTTGTTCAGGATGCGTTCCCCTCTTGGACCCTCAGATAAACCAGTAACCTTGTCAGATGGACAACTGAAATGCTTCAACTAATTTGTCCCCCATGTCTGGTTCCAAAGCCATTTTGTACCAGGGTTAAAGGGGCTCGCAGGGTTCCCAGGACCCAACACTGGGGTATCTGTCAACAGCACTCCACACCACCACCATGGTTTAACCAGGGTCAGCAACAGGCTGGTCCTTTTTCCCCCTCCTTGTTCTTTAGGTTTCATGAACATAAGGACCTAAACACTTCAAGGAAACTCAAGATACACTCTCTTGACCTTAGAAGGCAAACAAGAGGTTGTCCACCACTGGACGGAGGGCTTTCTACTAATCACAGATACAGAACGATGGCTCACTGCGTGACTGCAAATAAAGCACACTTCCAGACAACAATTGGCACGGCTCTCAAGTCTCTGAAACCATCTCAAAAGTGGATATTTCACTGTTTTGTGTTTTTCAAAAACTCAAAAAGGACAGTATAAAACTTCAACATATTGCTAATGGCAACAATATGTTGTCCCTTAAATGGTACAAAAGAAGGCTCATAACCATCTAACAAAGGCCATATCTTAATATGGACTGCTGTTCCTCCCTGGGTGTTGCCTTTAATGTGTGATTGACAAATTCATTCAACGGATCATCAGTTCTTGAGCGAAAAGCAAGTTGTGCTGAGCTGCAGTGTTTAGCAGCGTAACAAGAGTTGGAATATTTTGGTTTCAATGAAAGGCAGACACAAAAAAACACGCCTTGTAAGCATGAAACGAAACAGTTGAGAAATTCCTCCGATAATGAAAAAGGATGTTAGTTCTGCCAAAATGAAACCACACAAACAATAATCGGCTTGGCAAATCCTTTTCCGTGTGGGCTGTGGATCTGCCGTTGGCATTTTAAGCAATTCAGCATCAGGTGAGCTTCTTCCAAAGCAGTGTGAATTGGCAGTGGTGACAGTTTAATTGGCAATGTTAACTGACTGGACAACATCATCACACATTAGCTGCATCTTTGGAAGAATGTTAATTATTAGACAGCTCGCTGGCATCGCTAAATTGTGACAACACTCTCCCGCCACAAAGATTTACACACTCCGTGGAAAATGTGGGCCTAATTTTGCCAACCATTAATGTGTTCAATCATTTCAGTGCATGTAACTTAAAGCATATCCCAGAACTAACATTTAAAATGGATACCCACAGTTCAGTAAACAAGCATCATTGAGGTATTTGTTGGCTACCGTGTCCACGGCCAACCAGTAGTTGTAACCTAGGAGCCACAGCCATGCGTCTTTGTCGTTGTGTGGCGTCTTGAGGTTGCACGACTACCTCAGTCAAGGAGGTTGTGTTTACGGTTTGGATTACAGAAAGAAGTACTGGCCCGATCTTTCATGAAAGCTGGTGGAAGGATGTAGCATGGACATACCATAGACTGTATATAACGAGCAGTTGAGTCGTCGTGACACCACCGATTGGTTTGTGTACTGGCGTTTTGAAGCCTCGAGTTTGGCATTTTGGCCATTGCCATCTTGGCTTTTTGCAACCAGAAGTTATACAAGAGGGGGAAGCTACGTACAACAGAGCCCTGAATACAACACTTTTAGGCAACGCCTCTCCATGTGATGCAATGTTTTAACCATCTACAGTTTCAAGAAAAACTGATTATAACCCTCATGGAGGAAGGACTTATTGCAGGGCTCTTTGTATTAGACTGCCAACTGTAAATATTCACAGTATCTATAATATCGTGGCTTTTTGTCATGTTTCTGACTGTTTTGAAATGTTTTCATACTTTAATTCATATTCACAAGACACTGAAGTGCCGAGAGAAAGCTTCCTTAATGGAGAGACTAGACTAGAGAGGTAAATTGCTGGCAAGCGAAGAAGCTCAAATATGCCATGAAAAAGCTCTGGTTTTTCAAGAAGTTATCTCCTCAAAACCATTACCTCTACAACCACCTAAGTGCCTAATCCTTGTGTGCTTGATTAATACATTGCTGCCGGTGTCAAAAGAAGGGCAAGTGTACTGTGTGCAACAGGCATGAAGGTAAATGTGTTTTCTATCCTCCCATTTCTCTCACCAACTGTCAGTCAGGATTTCTGAGGCTTCAAGTCAACCGACTATCGCGAATGAAAGGAATACCACACACAGACACACACAAGCAGAATGATTTAAAGCGCCTCCTGTTGCCTAAACAACACACAAAGGAAAAGGGGACGCACAAAGGGAAGAGTTGGTGGCTATAGTTTAAACTTGAATGCGGGGGCGTGGCTGGTATCTCAGGTATGTTTGGACTGAAGTGGATGGTGACATTATGCAGCAACATGCTGTAGGTCAGCTGAGCTCACTGGAGAGTAATTCAGCATATGTCTTAATTTCAGTACTAGTCGTTGACCCGGCACACATTTTGCCAACTCGGACTGCAATAATCTTCACCCATCATACAGACGAGTTCACTCATCCCTGTGAGTGCTACGCAGTCAAATGCAGAAGCTTTGCAAAGTCTGTGTAACTAATAACCCCGGTGACGTCATAGTGGTGTCATGAATATACCTGCCAGGATATCTCTTCCTCTAATGCAAACTGACCGATAGTTTTGAATCCCTCTCTTCCCATTTCATAGAAGTGAAACACTGAAATGATGGAGAAGCTCTTTAAGATAGAAACATCACTATAACTCGGGTCTCCTAGTAACATTAACCAGAGCAAAGTCACAGGGCATTTTCATATTAGGAGCTAATGATTCTTACTGTGTACTATGGACCCACCCTGGCCCTTCCAAAACTCACCGACTGATACTCAAATTTAATGGAAGTCCACTTCTGTGTTTTGGAACAGTTGGTACTCACACCTAATGTGAACCGTACCAAAGTATGAAAACCGTACCAGAGTATGCGAACGGTATCTGCATGCGAGCCTGGGTCCCTGATTTAAAAGCCTACGTAGCTGGAATAAGTATTAACTATAACAGTATTGCAGATTATTCTACTTTTAGCTGTATTAACAAAGGGCAAGCTACATACAGTAATATATGAGTACACATCAAACTATGTCTATTTTTTCCTCTGCATTTTGTACCAAAGTCGTTTCCATGAGAACAAACTATTCATCACTTCCATTGTTCCATCCAAAAGAATAAAAACTATAATAAAAGACTTTCTGTGTGGCCAGTGTCTTCCTGATCTCATGTTTCCAGGTGAACCATCTTTGTTCAGTCTAATCTTCTGTTCAGCCATAATAAAAACAACAGCCTGAGGCAGTATGAGCCATGGAAACATGACTTAAAGAGAGGGAGAGGTAGAGGTGTGAATATTGTTATTTAGTTTAATGTTCACGGTGTATCATTAATCATCAGGCTATGCTTCCTGGCCCGCGTTAGCAGCTTAGCTGAAACATGGAAATGCACCAGCAGGCAGTTTGTTTCTGGTGACAATGCTACACTAAGGGGAACATTAATCTGTGGGTGGACAGACAGACAGACAGACAGGAGATATACTGGGGGCAATGTGGCAGCAAGGAATTTCCCTCCTGGTGAAAATCCATCCATTACCCAGGTTGCCAAGCAAAGACGTGGTGAATTTCATCTCTCCCAGCTACGCTTTTGTCTCCTCCCCTCCATCTTTTTAACCTCCCTCCACCTTGTTAAAAGGCTAACGTTCTCCTACTCTTTCCAACACGGTTGGAAAAGATAAAACTTTGGTTCTGGAGTTGTCGACCACAGTTTCCGCTGCCCTTTTATCTGCCTTTTAACAACAATCCCTCCCACTCTACCCATCTCACTGACTCCTTTTACATTTGAGGAGATTTCTGCCACACAAAACCAGACCGCCTTGCAAGATGACTGGCACATCGACTTGGGCTCCATGCTATATTTTGCATTCATCAAAGAAGAAAACATTTCAGCTGAACAAACAGGCCAGCAGGCCAGACGGTTAAATCCCTTCCATGCACAAAGCTACATGTTTTAGCTACATATGGATATTGTGTGTGATGGTTGCACAAGAGAGATGACCTCAACAAGCTGTGGGTGCCACTGCACTCATCTTTTGAGGCAAACAACAATATAAAAAAATAATCTGATTTCATATTGGCCGATATTACCTTCTTTCACACGACCAATGACATGAATGAACACTTGTGATAAAATGGCAATCTTTTTATACAATCGTAACCAAAAGATTAAGAGTAATTGATTGGTTGAACCATAATTGCAGGTGGGGAAGCTCCTTAGGCTCTTCAACCACAACACTTTTGCATGTAAGGCCCAGATCTCGTCGGTTATAGGTTAAAAAGTTAGCGAGCCTAGTGAGTGTGCACCTCCCTGTATGTCCATGGCATGCTGCATTATATTTTGGGGGGCCAGTTATGCTCAAGTACCTCTCGAGGTTGAGGTGACTCACACTTTCTGAAAACACCTTTTATTTCCTGCTTAATACTGAAAATGACTGCCTGCTGACTCCCCAATCCCTCCTCACTGGGGCCGCAATGGGGGGAAACAGTTGGCTCCCTCCTCGTGTTTCGGGCAGTGTGTTTGGCTCACCGCTAACGGAACTACTGGGTTCAACGCCGGTTGACACCAGCTGAAGTTGATTTAATAATTACCCCAGGGCAGTGAACATCACATTTAGTGTGTCATAAAAAGTTACACTTACATGTACAGTGATCCTTTATGTGCCACTTCCCTTTGAAACCTCATACATAAATATGCTGGTTAACCAAAAAAAAAAGAAAAAAAACCTCAAGAAAGTAACTGTTTCCCGCAGAGTCAAATTAAGCCAGAGGTGGACAACACCCCCTGGACATGACCCCCAAGGCCCCTCCGTTCTCCAGCCTGACAGAAGAAGAGCCGTGTCAGGAGCTCCTGCTGGGACCCTCTGCCTGTGAATCAGTATGCACCGAGAGGCGTTTGTTTGTTGGCTTGCGAGGCAGAAACCAGCTGAGCTCAGACCGAAGCACAGTCGTGGTTTAAAAGTGATGAAACGGCATTGTGTTAATATAGGTGAGTCACAGCATTGTGTTAATATAGGTGAGTCACAGCATTGTGTTAATATAGGTGAGTCACAGCATTGTGTTAATATAGGTGAGTCACAGCATTGTGTTAATATAGGTGAGTCACAGCATTGTGTTAAAATAGGTGAGTCACAGCATTGTGTTAAAATAGGTGAGTCACACATTTAAAAGTCAGACAACAAACGTGGGGTTAATGTGACACACAGGACTCGAGATCTTGGTTGCTGATGCTGCAGCAGCTAAGTGTGAAAAGATGGCCCCACTATCTTAACCAGTGCGTCATAAAACTGTTGTAAAAGCCCTGCAGACTTGAGGCTTAATTACTCAGGAAACTGACAGAGACAAATCTTACAGACAAGAGCTACAACTAGTCTTGCACTTTGTGCCAAAAGAAATGTGAAACAAAGTTGCCACTGTACGCACGTCATGGCATATCTTTGAAGATAAAAAAAAAAAAAAAAACTACAATAACTATGATAAGGTGGCCAATGTAAATTGACGACTGTGCATAGTGAACGTATTAATGTGCAAAATTTGCTTTTTTAAAGCTTGGTCCAAGAAACCAAAAGAGTGCCATAAAACATCACTTGTGACAGCCACGTCATTTTATTTTTTTGTAATCAATATGATAATATTTGACTCTTTGGTTCGCGATGCTGAACAGAGGTCAGACGAGTCAACAGCTGCTGTGGCTGTGCAGCTCTGGCTGGGCTCACTTCCACCTCTTGGCCCGGTTTCCAATAGGTGTCCACCGACCACCACGGACACCGAATGGGGCCCGTGCAGGGAAACGGTGGCCGGAGAAACGCTTACCTGTTCAAAACGTGTCCACTTGGTTTGATACGTGTCAAGTCCAATGACCTGAGGGAGGGACACGAAGTCGAGGAGTCGAGGTGTCGGACACGCAAAGAAGAAGAAACGAGAGAGAGAAATCGTCCTTCCAGCGTAGTTCGTTAGCAGCAAAGCTAAAGTAGCTCAAAGTTCCCCGTGTAGCTGAACACCTGAGTTCGACTCCGCGCTGAGCTGCACGAGCGACACCGGACGACGGGGTAGTGTGACGTTTGTCGAACTTTTTTTTTCTTTCTTTCTTTTTTTCTTCTTTTTTTTTTTTACAGGTCCGTAAAGTTTGTTCGGGTAGAGAAAGTGGTGACGTTGTTTAAAAAAAAATTAAATGTAAAATAAATGAACCACGAGGTGAAACCGTCCCGACAAGCCGCTCTCACTCACACCGCCTCCCTCCGTGCCTGTGAGGAGGAATAGAGCCGCTCTGTCCGGTGGTTACCTGACTCCGGTTATTACCGTGAGGCCAGCCCTCCAGACAGCAGCCTCGTGTTTCCTGTTGTTGTCGCTCGGAATGACTGCAGAGCAGATAAACAGCGTTGACTCGAAAGCCACAGGTTGGGATGCTCTTCTCTAACGATACGACATGTTTTAAAGAGGCACGTACAAGTCACTGATATGGACTTTTCCATATAGTTCCTTCAAAGATCAAACGCGTTATATTTGCACTTTTTGTTGTTGTATTTGAGCAGTTCATTTGAGTGTCAGGTCATTATCACAGTCTGTGATGTGTAGGCTACATTTATTAATGTGTTATACCATTACTTTATATTGACAGATAGATACTTTATTCATCCACAGGGGGACATTTGGTTGTAGCAGCACATAAACATAACATATTCATATTAATTGTGAAAAAATGCACAATATATACAATAAAATAAATGTAAGAAAATTAAATAAAGAAAATGAAAAAATACAAGGTGTGTATATAAGGTATGTACAGTGAAAGCAGTGAAAGGTTTTTTGATGTTGTTCAATTTAAATTTGAGAAGTATTTGGCCAGAGGTGATTTATTATAAAGGCTAATAGCAGTGGTCAGTAATGTTCTCCTGTATCAGGAATGTTCTCCTGTATCTGTCCTTGTGAAGTGGAGCTGAAGGGGTCTGTTGGAGAACGTGCTCCGCTGTCCCTGCACTAGGTGATGGAGAGGGTGGTCCGGGTTCTCCAATATGGACAATCATTTCTTCAGTGTCCTCCTCTCCACCACCTGTTCCTGATTGTCCTGTTTTCAGCAATTTAACAAATCACATTCAACCCAAAAATCCCCATGTGGTGTGTTTCTTTCAGGAGCTCAATGTCATTTCCTGTTATCAGAGGTGATTTTGATTATTGTAATATATGAGGTAATATTTGCTTGAATAAACATTTAACCAGAATGTGGGCAAAACTATTAATGAAAGATGCATATCTTGATCAAAGCTGTGCGGTCACTAGTGGAAAAACCCTTTCATTCCACATCCTGCTGTTTCACGTGAAATAAGAGGCCGAATTTACGTTTGCCTTACTTTTCAAATCATACAGAGCCTTTTCACGTGTACTCTGGATACAATTCTAACAATTTTATCACATTGTAAAAACAGAACTGCAATAACGAGCACAGTTAGTTCACCATCCGTTTATTTTCTTTGAAAATAAGGAATTTCAGCAGTCTGAATATTAAAAAAATAAGAAAAGCACTTCGCACTTAACATTGATACTTGCACCATTAGTTACTATAGAGAATAGAGTTGTTGATGGTATCTGTTTATAGCTGGAGTAAACTGGTTTTGACCCCTGGGTGAATGTTTCAACTGAAAATAATATGAGTATATTTAACAGTTTTTTGTGTATATTTTTATAAAAATGAATGACTGGAAAACGATACAGAGATTATGAACTGACAGGTGGGAAGTAGGTCTTGGATTAAGATGCAGGTGTGTTTTGAAAAGCGACTCATTTTGAAGTCTTCTTTCTCCTTTTGTGATACAGAGTCACTGCAGGAATCCATTGTAAATCCAAGTTGGCTGCTGTGCTCGTCCTCTCTGGCGCTCTAAACCTTTCAAGCCGCCGGCGTGTGTTGTATCCTTGAGGTAGGTTTCTCTAGAGTGTTCTTCTAATCTGAAGAGATCAGTCGAACACTACACACAACACATCTGTCCGGGTGTGCTGGGGTTCGGGATATCGGTTCCAACTGTGTTTTGTACATTTTTCAGTAGACTATATTGTGTTCCTTTTTTGTGTTTTCTTTCCACCCTCTCCACAGTGTCTTACACCATGTGAGTGTCCATTCTTTGCAATGTTTGATTGGGAAGGAATATGTTGGGAGTGTTTTTTTCCATTTATACTGTTCACACCAAAAGAAGAAAACAAAAAAGATTACCATGAAGTGTCCTGTTTTCCGTCATGTGACAAAATAATACCGACGTTGACCCCGGTGTGGGAAAGATAAAACAGTTTGTGAGCGAAGCCGAGGACACACCAAGGGCACAATCCAGCTACTCTAGTATCTACTACAGCTCCAAGTACATCTAGGCCAACCTATTTTTATGTATACTTCATTAGAACCTACTCTTGTTTAATATATACCGCAATATAATTCAGGCACATTTTCTCACGACTAATTGCTTTCTCAATTCCCAATCTAGGGTATGAACCATTGCCCTTTAGAGATGGTCAGTGTTTTAGTCGCATGAATTGCGTCTTGTAGCTGAACTCTGCCGTATTGTTTCTATAATCCCATATTTACGGCTGAAAATCCCCAGCATGGCGATTTGAAGCGAGAATGTCCTTGGCTGAGATCCACAGTGATAGTGTATGAAATAAATGAGCACATCCACTGACTCGGCCTACTTCTGATTCCCCAAGACAAGAGAGAATCTTCATATGAGCAGCCAGATAGTGGGAGTGCACAGGCTCGTATCACACAGCTTTCCCTTTACTAAATGGCAAAAAAAACAGTCTCTCCCTCTCTTTTGTGTGTGTGTGTAGGAGTGTGTGTGTTTGTGTGTGTGTTTGGGTAACAATGCCCTGCATGCATGTGCTGTTGTGCCTGTGTGTTCATGCATGACAGTACCAGCACCTTCTAAACACTGCCCTTTGTTGGCTTGTGTGTGCTTTTGTAGCATACTGTAGAAAAGAGCACCATTTGTGTTTCTGTGCATACATACATCAGTGGTTCTTCATGCGAGTTGCCGACATTTTAAAACAAAGATGTCATGGGAACCATTAACTACGGTGGCCTTGAGGATTAACAAAACAAAGCAACGTCTCCCAAAACAACCCTCGTAGAAGACGTTCTTCCACAAAGGGTTCTTTGGGTGAATACGGTTCTTAATGGAACTATTCGTACTTCATAGAACCCTTTAAAAACCACCTCAGCCTTTCATTAAAAACCCATTTAGCATGTATGTTTGTCCAGAATGCTTTTTTTGTTTTGTTGCGTCCAATCACAATGTTTTTTAAATCTCACCTGATTGATACCAGCTAGCCATATGGTTAAGATTAGAGTAAAGATTGTGGCGATGGCCACTAAAGACACATTACTGACATATATCACATTTTTAGTTGCTATGGTGAACCTGTTCACATTTGCCAACACCAAGCTGCTGTTCACCAGCTCGTTTGACTGTTTGTTGTTCGGATGACGTGTCAGTGGCATTTGACCCTTTTTTGTGATCCAATTTTAATATGGGAATAATGATAGAAACTTTACGGTTAGGGTTTAGCAAGTAAAACACGTCGTTACCGTTCGGGAAAGATTGAGTTGTTAATTGCTGATGTGTGACAGGAGACGAACTCCTGATCTCCTGCATGAAAGTCGTCTACGCCGTCTGCCACTCCACAAGCCCAACCGCCACACCTTTACGTGACACCTCACTACACACCGTATACGGCACAATAATTACTGCATTGGATATACGGAGACTGGTTGAAAGGACTTTGCCAAAATAATTAAAGTTTGTGTGTATGTGTTTGTGTGTATGTGTTTGCACATGCATGGTTGTGCTAGTGTGTGTCTCAACTACGTGCAGGCTACACATGCGTACCTCTGGATATTTGCTGTATTCACAGTGTCTGACCTTTTCCCCTTTCCTCCTTGACTTTGACAAGTCCTCTCACTCTTTACGTTACCAGAATGATTTTACTCTATACATCACTCTATAAGACCAGACAGGACATTTCCGTCAACCGTCATGGAAAAGCTGCTAATTGGAAGCCACACACCTGCAGGGTAAAAGTGATGGGGCGGATAATACAGATGCCCTCTTGGAGGCTGTAAAAGACAGATATTAATATAGTCAGTGATATAAACTGCAGTGGTTTCTTTATCCTTGCAGCAACCAGGTGCTGTTGTTAAAAAAATAACTTGTATCTGGGGAAAATGTTCACCATTTTTATGAGCTTTTAAAGGCAATGCCACTTATGGCTTCACATTATTGAAGCTGTTCAATGGAGTATGTCTTTCGTGGACTTTTAAGAAGGAGCTGGTAATGGTGCTTTTAGTCACTGTGGACCTCCTTTTATCTTTCTTTCTTCTTTTATTTTTATTTCACCGTAAAGCACATTGAGTTTCCCTGTAAGGAAATGTGCTCTATAAATAAAGCGGCTTGGCCTTTTCACTTTTATTCAACTGATGATGATAATGAGAAGACGAAGAGGAAGAAACCTACAGCACCTTAACTTGCTTCATATGAAAGCAAGTTACGTTTTGTCAGTGATTACAAAATATTAATGGTGTAATGTTTGATGTTGAAGCTAATTTCCTCACTGAAGTCCTCTTTGTCATCAATTTCTAAATGTGGAGACGGTGAATTTTTGGTCCCCGAGCGAGGCCAGTTTCATCAGGTGTGTTTTTGTGCCAGTCCGCGAGAGACGGGTGTCATTTGGCTCTGGGAATCCAGTGGTTTGTGAGCAAGGCCATTTTTAAGTGCCACTTGTTTCATCAACATGGTCACCTTTATGCACATTTCCTTGCTTGTCCTTTCACTCTATGTATGCAGCGCGTTGCCATGGAAACTATGACATCCGTCAGCCCATGGAATTCTATCCACGATTCAATCAGAGAAAAAAAGACACTTTACAGTGAGTGGTCCGTGCCCTCTTTCTAGCTGTGAATGATTGGTTTGAGTGTAACGAGAGGGTGGGCAGCTTTTAGAAGGTTGTTTCCTTACACATTAGTCTTTTGTAACAAATGTAGATGTGTTTGGAAATGTGTATGGGCAAGAGGGAAGCCGTACCTTCTTGTCTGGCCACCTATTCTGCTGATAGTTCTCTTAAATTCCGGTTCAAGCACAAATACCAATGCGGTGGCCTACCAGGATCTGTCCCGGTATGCCAGAACGGCCGGTACACCACTGCTAGCTAGCAAACGGTTTGCTGTGGTCATCAAACCATGAGTTCAGGCCCGCCCCCAAAATCCTAAACACAAAAATTGTGAAAAACGGTCCAACTCCACAATCAAGTCCAAAAAAGTTGGGTCAACATTTTCAGTCATTATTTTCTAACATGTGCAATGTGTTGAGAAACAAATCTCAGATTTTAATTTACACACCACTTATTTTGGTATACCCTGACTGTGCACTTCACCGTAATTGTGTTGCTCAAACTCAACGTCAATGGACGGGGGTGTCATCGCCCTGGTTGATTTGTCATACATGTTTGGGTTAGGGACAACAAGATATCATATTTACTTTCCTAAAATGTTAAAGAAATATTTTTCCAATTTGGAAAATGTGCTTATTTGCTTTGTTGTCTTAAGTCAGATAAGAAGATTGACACCACTCGGCATGGTAAATATAGCTGATTTGCCTAGTTTAGCAAAAATTCGGTTAAGCAAATATTGGGAGTTGGTTCATCAAGATCACTACCGCAGAAGAAGAGGGCGCAACCGGGTGGCTTGATTAAAAGAGCAGCAATCAAACCCAAAATGGTGGGGAAAAAATGAAAGAACATGATGTAATGCACATAAAAACAGGTTACATCTACAGCAAGTCTAGGGTTCCAAACGGATTCTTCCTAGAGGGCTGAGGTTCTCCCCAGAACCATTTATGAAGAAAGGTTTTGTAAGGGTTCTTTGTGGAACTAAGGTTCCATTACAAACTCTTTTCAATAAAGAACCGCTTTTGGAGGAAAGGGTTCTTCAAGAATTGTTGAAAGCAGGGGTGTCAAAAGGGAACACCAAATCCAGCACACACACACACACACACACACACACACACACAACACTGAGTTGTGGGTTGTTCTGCACCACATCAGCCACTTAAGGGTTATAGATGACACCCATGGAATATGTAAGGGTTCTTAGTATAGAACCCTTGAAGTGGGTTATTGTTTTCACCTCCATAAGGTTGAGAGGCTCTATATAGAACCCTCAGAGAGGGTTCTGGGTGGAAAGATCACACCATCGAAGGCTTCTTTGTAGAACTTCTCAAAGGGGAGTCTGGGTGGATACTTTCACAGATGGTTCTAGGTATAACCCTATATGTTGGTTTGTTTGTAGACCCCTCTTACAGTGTTCCAGGTGGAACAAAAGAACCATATGGTTCTAACTAAAACCCATAATGTTAAGACTACTAGACTAGACTAACTAGAACCTATATGGTTGTTGCTAGCACCTTTTGATTTCTAAACAAATGCGTACACACACACACACACACACACACACACACAAATAGCCTAAAGCTGCTGGTGAGGTAGCACCTGGGGGCCTCTGACCCACATCGGGCCATGCGCAGGATGCGTCCCACTTTCACACCTGACGATGCGTCATTAACCTGCTGTCTGCTGTCCAAAGGGCTGAGCTGGATCGTGGTACCGGCTCAGCTGAGCTCACGTTGTCAGTCATTCACAGACACACGAACACAAAACACTGACACTATACCTTCAGATCACGCATGGCTTTTCTTTCTCCTCCCTGCTTTGTCTTTCCATGTCCAAATAAATGCACACAGAAACACACACCTGTGCACTCACATGGTGTCTGCCAGTATCAAAGCGGTGCACAGACTCCCATTTTAGCCACTGTGTTGCCTCAGGCTCTGACACACATACAGTCTCTCTCTCTCTCCCCCTCTCTCTCCCCCTCTCTGTCTCTCATACACATTCTGGCTCATTTCTGCTTTCAGTCTCCTCTCCAGCTGTCGTATTCTCTTATTCCCTCTTCCCACTCTCAATGTTCTCCTCCTCCTCTTATTTGCCTCTCCTTCTCTTTTCTCTCACACACAAGCGTACAGATGCACACGCACAGGCTCTCTCCTCGTATCCACCGGCAACCGCGCCGAGAAGCCTCCCTCACCGAGCCTGTGGATCCCTCCACTTGACTAATTAGCCTTGAAGTGCTGTTGAAGATCATCATATTTAGCTTAGCAGCAGAGTGCAGACAGATATAGGCTGGCTGGAGGCTGGGTGCCTGGCAGTGGACTATCTCTCTCTCTCTCTCTCTCTCTCTCTCTCCCTCTCTCTCTCTCTGTCTCTCTCTCTCTCTCTCTCTATTCTCACTCAGCGCCGATGGGCTTCTCAGTGGCGGAGCGGCGGAAGTGAGGGGTGGTCTTGCTTTGAAAGAGACAAAAAGGGGAAAATAAAAATAAACGGAGACCACGGTGCAACCAGACAATGGGAGTCCGCTGCTGGAGCAAATCCTTCTAGAGACGGAGACCCGGAGGAGGCAGCGGTCACTGTGCAGCAGCACTGTTTCCAACAGACAGAGATTTAAGGTGAGAGTTCTGACAAACCAGCTGCTGCTGTTCTGTTTGAGAGACTGTGTGTGTGCGCGCGTGTGTGTGTGTGCACGCGAGCGAGAGATTGTGCATCACTGCAACCCAAACAGTTGAACTCTGAGGTGCAGCACCAGAGGAATTCTCTGCTAAATGTTCTCCCGACACACACTCACGGGCATCAGCTGGGCAGCACCACTTGTTGGACCGACATCCCAGTTGACATCTAATGCGATGACAGTCACTTGTGCGTGTGAATGAGCCTATGCACACAGGTGTGTGAATATCAGTGTGTGTGTGTGTGTGTGTGTTGGTGTGTACGCGCCAGCGAGATGGTGAGTGGGTCTTGTGGTGCCGGTGCGGAGCTTAAGGATGCACATCATAGTGAACAACATGGACAGCAACACAAGAGACAATCAGTCATGCCAACCATACGCCTGATTGCTTCTCACTGCTTTGGGAGACGGGTGCTTCAAGGGAGACAACCTTGTGTGTGTGTCTATTTGCAATCTCCTTTATCTTCTGCCACAACTTGTACAACCCGCTTTACCAATGAATGCCGTTTCACTAATCAAAGCACTTTGTGCTGTAGCCGAGGATCGTCGATAGCAGAAGCTTGTACTCATATTGGAATAGAGTGATAATAGTGGGTTAGTGTTTCCCGTGAGGCAGACAGGCGAAAGTGGAGAGAACAAGTATAAGAACCGCAGCATGAATAATTAACACTTAAAACACTGCGTGTGCACGTCACTCAGCTAAACGATGCACAGACAGAAATACTGTATTTGTGGCTCGTGCTGATTCTTTAAGGGACATTTTCAGACATTTTATTTGATGACATAAACAGGAAGAGATGTATGGAAACCATTTTTTTTTTTTTTCTCCCAGATACCGTTCCGATAACTTGCCTCATCGGACAATACCGAATGCCGATCTGATACCAGTGGGTAAAAATAAATAAATGATTCCATCATAATATCTGTTTCATATTGCTGTGAATACATCTCCTTGAAACGACTGCATTATTCAAGTTTCTTGTCAAAACCTAAATATTAACAAGATTTAATTAAACGCATCGTGGTAACGGGAGAATTTACCTTCGCCCACAACAGATCTTAAACACCTCATCATTTACATTATCAATGCAACCTCCGAACGTTAGCTGCCGGCTCCGTTGTCCAGCCGAGCGGGACGGTGCTGCTAACCGCTAACGTTACAGCATTATCGGCTGTATCATAGGAATTTACGATACTGGTATCGATATCTGAACGACTCTGTCAAGCCTCACCTGGCGCTATAAATATAGGGCCATGATGATAAATCTATGACGTGGCACAGTAACTGCCAAAAAGGGACTTCGAGATAGTGAGCACTGTGACAGCATTGGAAATGATGATGATCAAATCCCCCTTAAACCTGCATGTTTAAATTAGAAGGGGGCCGTACTCTGTAGCATTTTGGATACACTTTCTTTTAAAGAATATCCACATTTTAATAATTCCTTGAATCTCAGCTTGCCGCTGGTTCTGGTAGTTAAATGTTTCTGTTAGATTAAACTCTTCCGCATTGGAGAAGATCCAAGTGAATGTGGGTTACTGGGATTATTACATCTTTAATGCTTGAGTTATTAATGCATATACTGTGATGCTCCTTAAATATGTTGCATCAGTGTTTTATAGTAATCTTTTCCTGCAAATATACAATGTGTGTCTTCTTTGCGAACGATCGTGAGGATTTTTGTAAAACCCTGTTTCACTTTTAAAATGTGCTCTTGAAGACTTTAATTTCCTGTTTGAAATGTCAGTTCCTGTCATTGTTTCACGTCCCAAATGTATTTCACTGGATCGCGGATGAGACCTGGACGCATTCCGAACTTGTGAAGCTGCTTCCTAACGCTCTCACCAGCAGCCACCAAGATCTGCCCTCAGCCATAAAGTCAGCCAGATCATTGTTGTCAAGGAGATGAGGGAATAGGCCCGATATCTGAGAGGAGAACCAATTGGTCTCTGAATGAATACAATTATATTGAAGACTGCTGAGGGCACTTGTTTCGTGATTGATAGAAATCACAAATTCAAAGTTCTTGGAAAAACTGCACAGGCTGTTTGATTCAAAGAGGATATTGAATAAAGCGCCCCTCGAAAAATGAAAACGAGAGCTGACATTATTCAGCGTGAGTGCCGTCATTTGCATGTCAGGAGCCTGCGAGCGTCTCTCGAGCTGTCCTTCCGGCCTGCGCTAACTTCCCCCACCATCCCCCACCCTGTCTCCTTCTCTTCCCACTTTGGAGAGCTGAGGCTCCCCCCCCCCACTCAACTTCTACCTGTTATCCCCCGATTGCTGTTGTTTCCCCGTTGCTGAGTCTGCTGGCTCTCCCCCCACACTCCTCACTTCTGAAGAGTCTGCGTCATGACTTTGTCTCTCTCTCTTATCTCTTTCTGTCAGGCTTTTGTTTTTGATCATCGCTCCTCTGTTTCCACTCTACTTCTCCTCCTTTCCATCTCATCTCTTCCACCCAACTCTTTTGATAGCCTACCAACGTGTGTGTGTGTGTGTGTGTGTGTGTGTGTGTGTGTGTGTGTGTGTGTGTGCGCGCTTCTGCTGCATCCTGCAGAATGTATCTTTTGTGGGCATCTCTGCATTGGTTTGTGTGCGTCGTGTACGCGTATTAAAATAATGGTTTTGCCCCGATGACACACGATAAAGGGATTTTCTTTGTGCTCTTAGACATGATTATCTGTCAAATTGACAACATGGCGCTCACTATCAGCCATGTTGAAGGTCCATGGTTTACTAATGGATGGATGGCACCAGACGTATAGAGTGCTCATTGTGAATGAACACCGCATGTGGTCCCCAGTAACTACAGCTGTCGGATAAATGTAGAAGAATAGAGAGTACAATATTTCCCTCTGAAATGTAGATTAGACGTACATCTGAACTGTACGCACAACTTGAGTAAATGTGCTTGGTTACATGTCTCCACTGCTCAGAGTCAACTGTAACACGCTTTTTATATATATATTTTTTACTTTTAGCATATTTTGAGACAAACAAATCAAAACGTATAGGCGCTCATCTGGTGAAAAATAAATTCTTTAACAAATTATTCTTTTCCTCTTATGATTTAACAGACTATGAAACCCAAAGATGAACTCTAAGCCAGGCACCGAGATAAATGGAGTATTATGTACACTTTGTGACTCATTGTTGTCACAAAGTTGTGACTAAAGCGAGGTGCCAGTCAGGTCTCTCTCCTCACCAAACTAAGTATTATCCACAGCCAAACAGTTTACAGGTGGACGGGATGAAGTGGTGTACTGTGTTATCTAAATTACTTATTACTACGCCTCAAAGTCACCCAGGCTGCTCTCACGCATGTTGGCAAACGATGCATTTATTCTTTAGCATTATGGACAACAACTTTCCTATGGATGTCAGTGTTTGAACAAACGACAAAGGCCCAAACATGGCATGCAACAGACCAGGTGAGGCTTGTTTTTACCCGAGCCAAATGCTGGGAATGCTTTTTGCTGCTGAAACAGTTGTTGATCACTCACAGGAGTCATAAATGGCCACAAAAAATATGTTAATGCTGGGTCTAGTAGTGTGGGAGTGATTAACTGCGGACAGACAAACAAAGCACAACCGAACACATGATCCCCGCAGAGGATCCACATCTGCATTCATTATGTTTGTGCTTGTGTGATAATAGATTGTAATTATGTCAAGTTCAAAATATGCATTTTTAGCTTTTGCCAAAACACAAAAAAAGCAATTAGCGTTGCTACTGCACAGTAGCTCTGCACAAAAGTAAACTAAAGCTGAGCAATGACCTTTGACCCCCCCCCCCCCCCCCCACAGATGATCGACAGCCAGCTGTCAGCACAGAGGAGGGCGATGAGGAGTCTTCCTGGAGACATCGGCCTGCAGAAGACCAGCACCTACATCGTGCCCTGCTTCCTCTTTGTGGAGGTGAGTGTTCGGCTTGTTGAGCTGAAAGTGGTTTGTTCCGTTCTTTTAGTAGTTCTGCACCAGCAATGGTAACTGGACTGTATGTAGCGCCTTTCTTCCTTACAAACTACTTTACCTTCAAAAGCGCTTTACAATTTTGCCTCTCATTCATCAATTCACGATAAGTCAGTGATTTTCATAACATAACAAACATGTTGTAAGCCAAAATAAGTAGTTTTATTTAGCTATTTTTGAATTTACAACGTTAATGTGTTTAAAACTGCGACTCGAAGTGTAGTTTAGTGGTATGGAAGCGTAATTTTGTAGCCGTCCCGATAACAACTGAAGGCAATATCTGCCATATTGGACCTAAATCACAGGCTTTCATGTGCTGATAGTGTACAGTTGGCAGAAATGAAGAGTTGGCTGTACACTCGGCTGGTGTTGGAGGATTTAGAAAAAACCTCTGGGAACTTGAGTCACACGGAGCAAGCTGATGGACACATTTTACATCCTTCTGCCAGTGAATGCTCCTCTTCCTCTCCTCTTTTGTTCAAATGTCTTCCATCACTTCACATGTTTCTCGCGGCAGATTAACAACAATACGGGTCAGTCGGGAAATTGCACGAATTAGCCGGATCTGTTTTCAATTCGCTGACTCCCAAAAGCAGTGATTGATTAGATTGATTTGTCACAAACGGGTAATTACCCTCACTCTGTGAATCATTTATAGATAACATTCAGCGGGGGAGCGAAGGGGTTTATCGCTGAGGTATTCTCGCAAAACAAAGGCACCTCTCAAGTGACCTTTTTGCTCATAAAACTGATTCCTTTCCTCTTCTCCGCCACTCTTCCCACGACTCGTCCCCTCTCCCTGTAATCCCTAAATGACCGGATGGAGCGCTCATGGCCTCGGCTCTCAGCTACGTTTCCAAGGCCCTATAAGCTTGCTTTCATTTTTCTTCATTTTCTTATTTCCTTCATTCTCAGCATCCTCTTGAGGAGTTGTTATAATGATTTTACAGCTTTCTAATTTTTTCATAGTGCGTCTTTAATATCTCTAGGCTTACAATATAGCTGTCAGTGGCGCTCCTCCCCTCCTTCAGTTTTCTCTTTGACGATCTCTTGAGTACTGCCCAGTCACTCTTTTTCACACAGATCCTCCACATCACTCCTCTCCTGCACTTATTCCCTTGGGTAATTACATCTTTTGCGCCATGGATCTCGCCATTATTCCCCTTTACTTGTAAAGCTTCATCTCCCACTCAAAAAGCCTGCCTGCTATCGCAAAGAGCTCCTTTCTCCCTCAGCTTCACGCTCCCTCATCGGTCTCCATCCTCTCTTCTTCACTCTTTTCAATGCCCACCGCCCCAACCCCTCTTTTCTGTTTGCCCCACTTGTCCTCGCCTTCACCTCGTACCACGTGCTGGAGGGTGCCGCCATGAACATGCACTGTACTCTCCTGTGGACGAGGTGTTACGAGGAGCTGATGCCCTCTCAGCTTTCTGCGGTTTCTTTCCCACTTTGTCACCTCAATCGCCCCTCTCTCCAGGTTTTTGGGGGATTTTGTTCAAACAGGGCCAGAGGTAGGGTGATGTGAATGTAATTTGTCTTTTATCACAAATATATGAGCCTGAATGAACCTGTGTACATTGCAATAGTTTAATAAAGGGCATTTTAAAATATTATTCCGCCCCCTTAATGTGTTCACACTGAAGCAGCTTGCTGTAGTGTAGCTCCCCCCGGAGGGCACTCGCTCCTTTGTTGTTACATTAGCATCTCATTACCCATTTCTTTTCAAACGCCCAATCTTGCTCTTCTTCCTCTTTTGTGATCTTGTCGCCGATTCCCTCTCTCTTCGCCTCTTTTTTCACTCAATCCAACTCTCTGTCTCTCACCGTCTGTCTTGTCACTTTAACTTTACGGCCCTCTTTCCTCTTTTTCGGTCAGGTCCCGCTGCCAGTTCATCGTTGCTTTAATCTCAAGGCTTGTCTGCCGTCTCCTAACTTTGATTACTCTATCTCTCCCTCCCCTCTGTCCCCGCTTTCCATGTTTCTTTCTTCCACCCTCATCCCTATGTCTCTCCCATAGTCATCGCTTTCTTCTTCTGCTTGATTCAAATGGGAGAGCTGGCCTTATCAGTTTCCCATACAAAACGAGGGGGGGTTTCACTGTTGATTGCATTTGATGAAAAACAGCACAATGGAAAGGAGATAAGTCGCTCTATCTCTATATATATATCCCCGTATCTTTCTCTCTTGTTTTCACTCCATGTTGCTGCCTTCGTGCTGCGAAGCCACACGGGGGACTAGTCCGCTGCCTGACAGAGGCAAAGCTTCAAAGGGCCCTCTTTAAAAAGTAATTTTGATACAACTGATTCCTGACGGGCTTTGGACACTGCTGGATAGGAGGACGGCGGTGAGCTGGTGAGAAAAACTGTACTGAAGATGACTCACAAAGTGACTGCAAGTGGACTCTTTGAGTGGATCTCGTTGAGCGTACAACTGTCAGCCAGCGAGGGGGCGGGGCATCAGCTGTAACATTGGTAAAACGTACAGTGGCTGTACTGTAGCTGCTAATTCGTGGCACACAGCCCTTTTTAGTGTGTATCCTGGCTTTCCAGCTCTGCTGTTCAGTCTCGACTGCCAGCTCAGAGTAGCCATGCCTCCTCCTCCTCCTCCTCTACACTCCTTCCTCATGCCTCGTTCACTGCGTCCTCTTGTGGCTCAGCAAGTTCTGCAAAGTAAACAGACATGCTGATGATCAGACCACATGATGTTTCAGGCCAATGCTGTCTCTGAGGTCTCCGTTCCTGTCTGCTTGCGTCTCTCATTTACCAGGTTCCTTGCAGAAGTTACCAACTTAATTCTTCATTCTCACATTGTTCGATGAGGGACAACTTTGTTAGGCTAAATTCCTGTTACCAGTGTAGCATTAAAGTATGGTGAAATTTGCAAGCTAACTAGCTAACTAGTGGACAGCTGACTAGTTGGCTAGCTTGTTAATTATACCATGCTTTAATGCTACACTGGTTGCAGAAGAATTAGCCCGACAGTGGGCTAGTGACCAGCAGCAGTTCTAGTCTAACGGTCCCTCCGTCTTATTCGCCGCCGCTCCGGAGAAGGACAAGCTAACTAGCTAATTAGCTAGCAATCCGTCTACGAAGCTGCGTCCACTCTCTCCCTGCAGAGCTGCGATATCACTTTGCGGACACAGTGACATGTGTTGTCATCGTAACAAATAACAATAATCATCACTTTCATTAGTACTATTTAAATGACCACAGCGAACCGTTCAATGTCGGTTCTACTCCTACTTACTTTGGTTTAGGCACTTAGCTAGGGGGGGACGATGATGATCATAGGCTTTTCAGTGCAACTTCAGGAAACACCTTAGAAGTATACGCTATATGCTGCTATATTCTTTTTTTGGTTGAGCTGTGAAGGCAGCACAACCTTGCTCCAATAATGAACAGCATCCTAAATGCATCAGGCCTACAGTTCCCTTCAACAAAGCATCTTCCTCTCTGCACGTGCTCACTTCATCCGTATTCCCTGCTGGCTCTGATACTGCCTCAGAACATCTTCTACCTCCCAGAAACACATTTGCTGCATGTGTTTACTCTTTTCTAAAGATGTTTTGTTCCGAACAGCTTCACTTGTGCCAAGACCAAGATCCCCCGGTACCCCCCCCCCCCCCCATCTCCCCCCCAACCGTACTGTACTCACAATATCTCCGTATCCAAGCACCACATATGCCTACTAAACTCAAGCAGTGCTCCCTTCCACACTAACGCCAGAGATGCAAGACACATTCTTACATTAAATACATATTGATGTAGCTCATCTTCTCATACATCATGCCTTGAAGACATTTGTTAATACAACTAATGATTGTCTTTAACCTTTTCATGGCTAATTTCTATACCACATCGGAGAAAACAATTCATCACATCCCTGAACACGGTACCTTAGACTCGTATATATTATTCATTAATTCTCTGGTGTTAGTTTCCATGCTCATTATGTGAAAATGTGTCCCCTCCCTCTTCAACACACACACACATGCGCACGCACACACACACACACACCTCCACAAAGACACAGTAATGGCTCATTTTAACATTATTCTCTCCCTAGTTTCCCCCTCATTATCTCTCAGACTCCATGAATAGCACCTGCCCGCCTGTCTGCTGCGCTGGGATTTCTCTGCACTCTGGGCGGATGTTTGTTGAAACACTTGTTAGCTGGCTGCTTCCCACCTGTTATCACTTTAAGGAGGAATGGAGGGACGAGATACCCATATATATATATATATATATATATATATATATATATATGGGTATCTCGTATCTCGTATATATATATATATATACATCATCTGTGAATGTTGAATAGCCGCCTTTCTAGGCAGCAGCACCGTGGCCAAATTATCGTATCAGAAAAAAGATATAAGATATTTGCTGGAGTAAGTCTCTAAAATGAAATTGCTTATGTAATATATAATCTTGCCCCTCGCTTCCTTTTGAGCTACAATTATGGGATTCAGAAATGCAGACTAATTCTCGCTGCTGTAAACCACATTAATTCAGATTTTAAAAATCGAGATTCGCCATTAAAGAAATTGGCATCTTTTCTGGCTTTCGGGCCGATTACATCAAAGTCAAACATGTCTGGTAAATTATTGAATTGCCTGTGCTTAAAGAAACACCATACAAATACATACATTATATAAAATAGCAGTGTAAATAAGATAATAGTTTATTTAACAAATAAAATATATATATATATATATATATATATATATATATATATATATATATATATATATATATATATATATATATATAAAAATATTAGCAGAGACCTCTGCAATGAAACATTCTATTGCACTGCAGGGAACATGTTTGTATTTTGTGAACCTGCATCTGCTTTCATTCTTTCGTTTGTAGGATGCGGGGGCATGTTTGCTTGAGGACTGAGGATTTTGGAGGATTATGTGATTGTTGCTGCAACAAAGAGAGGGAGAAGTGAAAGGGAAGAAGAACGTGTGGAGGGAGCAAAGCAGAGACTGTCGATTATATAAACTGAAGAGGAGTAAAACAGACATAACTGTTTTCCGTGGTGATTTGACTAGTAGAAAAGAAAATGGCATTTGTTGTTCTCTTGGTGACCACACACAACTACGCCATAAAGTTTAGTGCCGCAGCTCGCTCGGAATAGAATGGACGCAGCTCAGGAAATGGATAGCTGGATAGTTGGCTCCGTAACGTTAGGCCCAGCGCTGCCACTGGCCAAAAGTCCACTGTTTGGCACATTTTTTAAACTAGTGTAGCATCAAAGCATGGTGGAATTAGCACGCTAGCTAAATAGCCAGTTGCCTGCTAGTTACAAGCCTCCAGGAAGAGCGCCAGGCTTTGATGCCATTTTAACATAGTGGCCAAATGTTGGAATTACATTACTTCAAGGTAAGTCACGTGATGCCATGGAAACCCCAAAAGACTTTCCCCCATAAATGTACATAGGAAAGAGACATCTGTAACTCAGCGGATAACTTTGTTTGCGGTGAATCAACTAGTGGGCTTGCTAGGACCATGGATTTGAAAGATTGTTTTAAAATTTGTTTCACTTCATGCACCACTGAGCAACTTTCATAGGAATTAATGGGTGGTCGCCGATTTCGATGCTGTCACCAGTTCCCTTTTCTACATCCATGGCTATTTAGATACATTTAGATAAATAGCCATGGATGCTTTGATGCTACACTGACTACAGAAAATGTGCCAATACTGAGTTTTCACTCATCTGGTGATGGCAATGTGCTTTCCGACCCTTCGGCAAGAGTGTGCTACACTTCTGTCTCTCTGCTCATTTTAGTTGTTACTGTAAAACCTAGTGAGTCCAGAGCTTGCCATAAACTGGTTTAGATTACACGGAAGTGAGCTACAACATTCCCAATGGCAACTCCGAACAATAACAATGGCCACCGCTGTGACCATCCTGCATGGCTGATTTGAATAGGAATGTCCCTTCTGCTTCTATTTGAATGCTTTAGATATATAGAGACAGAGTGTGCGTGAGATCACATTTGACAGCAAGGAGACGTGAAGGGAAATGCATCAAGTAAGGGGGGGGGGGGGCGGATTGTGGTAAAGATGTTTCTTGACAGATCCGGGAAGGAGAAAAAAAGAGCTGATGAATTTAAGATAAAGATAAAATACACAAACAAAAGAGGTGGAATAGGAGAGATTGAGAAGGGGAGGGCGGGGGGGGCCTTGGGTGCTCTGCAAATGAATGCCTGCTTTGATCCTGTCCTATTCCCTTGTTCCTTCTTTGTATTTTACCTTTCTCTCCACTTCAAGCTCTCATACATCCTCATTTGCTCTCTTTCACCTCCTCTGCCCTTTTTGTTTTCTCTCCTCTCTGGCGCCTTCCTCGGTTTTATTTCCCAGCGGCACGGCCGGCTCTACCCCGCGTAATCTGCGATATAGTAATGTCTCATTAACTGTTTTATCCGTCTGTTTATCTTCTCACTCCCGGGCCTCTCTTTAAGGCTCCCCCTTCTGGCTCGTCCACTTTCTTCCATCAGTCGGCTCATCTATCTTGCTCAGCGTGTTGTAGTACAATCTGGTGACACCAGGCGGCAGTCAAGGCCATTCATTTGCTTGTTATCCATGTTGATTCAATGATGTGCAGGTTATTTTTGGTTGGGGGGGTTTGGTCCATCATTTACATGTTATTTATGCAGATGAGTGAGTACGTGGGAGGATGGTTGGTTGGGGGGGGGGGGGGGGGGGGGGGGTCACTCATTTATGTGCAGTGGTTTGTGTCTTTCTGGATGTGTTTGTTTGCGGTCTAAAAATCTTCTTAATCATCTGCTGGAAATCAGAGAGATGAAACCTCTGCTGCGGTAAAATCTTCCCCGACTCTAATCACGTGAGCTTGTGGTGATGTGAGCTCATCAGGAAACCAAATCACAGGAAAGAGGAGGAGACGTGTTGCAGCCTCGTCTCTGACTGATGACTGTGAGGATTGTAACTGTGAACGCCAGCCTGACACTAATGTGCTCACAGAGGTGCTTATTTCACCGTGCTGTTGCCAGGATATGTTTTTTGATTTGTCACTTAATTTGAGGGCTGATTAATGAGCACAAGCAGATTCAGTCAAATTAAGTCGGGAGAATAATGTGGGAAAGAAGCGGAGATCTTGATGTCATAAGTGACTTATAACATTTAATAAATGGTTTATAACACAATAAGTGTACGAAATATGTGTTTTTGTGGGCTCATGACAACAGGTGTCATTTTAAAAGAATATTTTTAATTTTTGACAAATACATTACAATAATAAACACTTTAACTTGTCCTAATATCTGTTGACTACATTAACGTGTGTTATAAACGTTATTTCATGTTTTAACAGTGCTTATAAATGATGAAACTAGACAGTTTGGGCAAGATTTGTTCAGTGTCCCATCGAAACTATATAGATTTTATTTTCAACCGTCTTGATACTTTGTTTCGTGAGATATATAAACTTATTTTGTATATTAAGATGATGTACACAGATTTATTTGACTCTTCATATATGAAACATTTGAATTAACCAATTACTCAGAGGAGGTTTAGGAGATGAGGGTAAAATAAAAGCCCTCGATCAGGATAAACTCAATTGTTGTAATGTTTTTTTTCTTTGTCTATTCTATACGATACTATACCATGTATTTAAAAAATACTCACGTAATTGTATTTTTCTTCCACTTCTGGCATTAGAATGCATCTCCACCTGCATTGAGTTACCACTTGTGATTGAATCTCACTTCCCCGCCCTAAATGCAAATAAACACGTACGCCGTTTCTGTTTGCAAAGACCAAATGCATTGTTGTTTTAAACCAGTTTAAGTTTTGAATGATGTCATTTACTTACTTGTGCCGAGCTAAACAGTTGGCTTGCTTTAAACTTTAATCCACTGTGGCGCTCCTAGGCTACGGGCAGCTATCAGCAATTTTTAAGGTGGAATGTTTTCACTCAGCGCATGAGTTGACGTTGTGAATCAATCAACACACCTTCAATATATAACAACTGTGACTGTTCCATTTGTTCGCATGACATACACTTTAGTGGTGATTTAACCTTTAAGTGCTTTTTTTTTTTTTTTTTTAAAGAGGTGGGGGGGGGGGGATTAAGCAAACTGTGAATATAATATTTCATCACTTGGAGAGAAGGAAAAAAAAGTGGCGCAACTCACTCAAAATTTGAGTTATTTCTCATTCAAAAACACATCCGACATTTTGAGAGCAAAATGAAGCAGCATGTCTCCCGTTCAGCCCGAGCAGCGTGACATTCGTCGCCTCCCAGCAGGGTGCTGTCATCTCGACACCGGCCTCCGTCCACACATTCTCACCTTCTGTAAACACGTTTGACTTTATCAGTTGACTTTCCTGCCATCTGGCCGAGCCACATGGGCCAAAAGGTGGACGTGCAACACTTATGTGGCAGCTCACAGTTTTGGCCCCAGGAGACAACAGCCACGTCTATTTTCGCCGCCCTCTTCCCTCCCCATGACACTTTACTACTGCCACGTTTTATTTTCCTCTTTTCTGGTTAAAGGGCTTTTGAGGGCAGGATAGTCACATCAGTGCCGTAATAGTCTCTTTGATTTTCTCTTGCTTTTTTAAAGTGCAGAGGTTAAGTATAAGCATTGAGTCTTAGTTACGCGGCCTGATGAGTGCGTTTAGTTTACTGGGTCAGCTAGAACGGGGTCAGCATCTTAAAGCTGCCCTATGTTGTAAACTCTGGTGGCTAAATGAATGCTAACAGGTTTTAGCAGCTACATTAAATTGGGTGAAAGCACTCGTTTGTCAAAACCACCTTAGATTTTTAAGTGGACAATACCAAATCTGTATGAATCATAGAAAATTACCCATTTCTACATTTGCTGTGATATGAGCGATCTGGTTCTTGTCAAAGAAAACATAAGGCTGGAAAATTGGCATCTCGCTTTTCCCACTTGAGTTGTTTTTACACGGCAAGAGTGGCTGGCTAGTTAGCTCGGTAGCTTGTCTTCTTTGCATTGGAGAAGAAACAAAGCCCTCTAGCAGCCAGAGTCATTATTATAAAGAAGGAGGGCGCACGCTAACGTTATTACAGAGCGACAAAGGTCATAGGAATGAGGTCAAGGTGGATGGGTCAACAGAGGCATCGCACCTCAACACGGGAGACTGCTGTTCATTTCTCGCTCATACAGATTATCAACGATAACCATGACCACAAAAAGGCTCCACTTAGCTTTACAAAGTAGTAATTTATCATGTAACTACCATGTTTCTCTGAAACTACCATGTTTCTCTGTAACTACCATGTTTCCCTGAACCAAACCTTAACCATAGCGTCTTTAACAGTGATACATTATTTCTTCCTGCCAATAGGAGCATCAAATCAATAAACTAGTGGATGTGTTGTTCAAATGACGTGTCTGGTCACACTGAATGGATGGAACTCTAATGCTTTTTTTCCCATCAATTAACAATTCAATTCGATGAGGCGATTTGTGGCCATAGGTGCTTTGTCTTAAACCCTGTCTGCAAGCCAGATTTCCCACATGATCACAGAGTTGGATTGAGTTGACGGATCCCTGACAGCAAATCTGGAAGAGTACAATAAAGTACCATAAAGCTATAGTACCAATTTGACCCAGATGCAGAAGGATGAGTTAAGCAATTATTGTTTTTGTAGATTAGAGGCAGAGCACAATTGGCAGGCAAAATGACGATGGTTTGATTTGGAGAGGAAGTGGTAATGTGTCTGGTGAGGAGGGACGGAGGGACCAAGCGCGGCCTCTTCTATTGCATTATAACGGGACTGTTTTTCCTACAAATACATCATTATTTTAGATTTCTTTAATCTGCAAAGTCATTTGTTTTGCATTTCTTTAAATTGGGTGGTAGTTGATATGAGGTCCAAAGTATAAGCGATAATAAGGAAAGAACTTGAAAGGCTCAGACAGGGACATATGGATGAACGAGGAACTGTCTTTTGAGTGGAGGCTCATCACAAAAAAAGGTGTGGTCACTTAAAAAAAATTAGCGATACTGTAGCTGGACTTTATAATGCCATTTATTGTCATCGGTATCGGGGCGGGGGGGCTTTTGGGGACAATAAAGCCAAAATGAATTTTCACCAGCTGGGAAACACAAAAGGTGTCTACTTCCTCCAACTTCCAATCACCTAGATGGCTGCCATGTGATTGAGACCCTGGGTACAGCCTGTGTGGAGATGAGTCATGTGACAGAATGATTTCATGTCGGCCTGTCGTGACCCCCCTTTGGTTTAAGCTTGTCAGTAGTTTCATGCTGCACATGCAGACGACGCTTTAGAGATAATTTATTATGCCAATTAACATTCCAAGGTGACCTGTGCAGAATGTGCTAATTAGAAAACCATCAACTCGAAGTTGCTTTGACCTTTTATTCATATTTAGACAAACTGGCTACGGATGCAGAATGCGCAGGAAGTTGGTTATTTGTTCATGTGGGTGGGAAGGAGGACGAGATGTCAAAGAAGAGCATTAGTGTGAAAAGGGTTCACCCCAAATGCAAAGCAACCTTTCTTGCTTGACACGATGCGACGCATATCATCACGATTTGTTGGATGGTTACTCCCTAAAGCCTATCAGTGTTAAGAGTCTCCTCCTTTTGTCACTAAGTTGTTGAACTGGAAATGAAAAAAATATCTAGTAACTGTCTGTAAGCTCTACATTGCCTCATATTTGTACAGAGACCACAACTATGTGTGTAAATGTATGTGTACGAAACCATAGACTTTTTGTTATGGATCTGCATCACTATGTCGTTACATCAGCATCTTTTTCATCCGCAAAACCTGTTGGGTTCATACCGCTGTCGGACACCAGCCGATGGTGCTCTTTGCTAGATACGCTGAAGCTCGTTGAAGTTCACAGAGTCAAATGATCCTGCGGTCAAAGTTATCACGAGTGACGTGAGGCAAACATGTGCTTCCCGTTTGATGTAAACTCCCCATCAGCGTGTATTCAGGAAGGGAGGCTGTATTTGTGTTAATGCGATGAGACGGATAGACTGCAACTTTTCTATTTTAGTCATACTGACTATTTTGATTGTGATAACCTTGTCCCAGAATGAACACGAAGCGTTTTCAGCTTGTATCTTCTCGTGTGTTATTCCGAACTCGGTTTGCGAGGCCTCCCAGACAGCGTTGTGTAATGCCTATGAGCAGTGCAGGAATAGATGCAAAACGACACGCACAATCACCCGGGGAGGCTTTTTTTTTTTCCACAGTTGACTTCAAATGTTTGTTTAAACTTTGATGGGCGTTGTTCGTGGACCTCCCTCCCTCCCTCGCTCGCTCGCTCCCCACCTTTCTGCACCTCTCTCCCTCGCTCGCTCGCCCCCCACCTTTCTGCACCTCCCTCCCTCGCTCGCTCCCTCGCCACCTTTCTGCACCTCCCTCCCTCGCTCGCTCCCTCCCCACCTTTCTGCACCTCCCTTCCTCGCTCGCTCCCTCCCCACCTTTCTGCACCTCCCTTCCTCGCTCGCTCCCTCCCCACCTTTCTGCACCTCCCTCCCTCGCTCGCTCCCTCTCCACCTCCCTCCCTCGCTCGCTCCCTCTCCACCTTTCTGCACCTCCCTCCCTCGCTCGCTCCCTCCCCACCTTTCTGCACCTCCCTCCCTCGCTCGCTCCCTCTCCACCTTTCTGCACCTCCCTCCCTCGCTCGCTCCCTCCCCACTTTTCTGCACCTCCCTCCCTCGTTCTATCCCCACCTTTCTGCACCTCCCTTCCTCGCGCCCTCCCTCAAGCCTTCTGTAGCTCGGCGAGAAGAGAGGAACGGATGATGGAAAGAAATGTTCAACACAGCCGGGCTGTGTCAAGAGTTCCTGCGCAGACATGGGAATGCACCCCCATGCCTGCAGACATATCAGAACACACGCATGGGAACACGCACACACACACAAACGCACACACCCTCGCACTCAGACACACAAAGCGCATGCAGATGGAAAGGAACATAGAAAAACATGGAGCTGCTTGGTATTCTTGGACTATATTTATATACTACAAGCTGGAGGTGTTTGTGTGGTTTGCCTGCCTGTATTGATACTATATATACATATTTTACTTTTACGGACCTTGGGGCATGTGTGTTGTCACCAAACACATCCCCCCGCCCCCCATTACGATGCTCTCCTCAGTACGATGTCCGGCACAAATAAATAAGTCGATTAGGTTTGCACATTGCCACGGGTACGCACAGATCAATTATTTGGGGAGTCGTCCACCGATTTTCCCGTGACTGGAAAGGAAAGGAAACGGCAAAAAGAACGATGCAGAGAAGCTGAGCTGACAGCGGGTCCGAGCGTGCAATGCAAAGGGGTTTGAATTAGGTCACCCTCTCTCTCCCATGTTCATTATCACTCTTCAGTGTGTAATAATGCTGAAATACGTCACGTGTAACAAGTCCTCCTACAGCCCTCTGGGCTACTCTGTCACTTTGCTGAAGAAGATTAAGATGTTGGAGGAGGTTCTCTCAGTGGCTTCTCACTTGTTCAGACATCTACCACTGTGAGACTTTTCACGTCAAAGAATCATTTCAGATAAATACCAATGGCTGCGGTCGTAGATGTTGTTGTAGTCGCATTAAAAGCTTGTCGGGACTGTTCGACATTTTGGGAAACATGCTCACCCGCTTCCCAGTCGAGCATTAGAAGATAAGCCTGCATGGCGACACTTCCTGGAGTGTTGCCAGGCAACCAGAGTAACACACCATTAATGTGTTAAAAAAAAACATGAAGAGGACTGCAGGAACTGTTCGTTTCCCATTTGTTTCTAATGTCAAGAGTCAATCTCTGCCCCAAACGTTTTTTTTCACAGGTGGAACTGATCATAGAGAGTGTGTCTCCTCTCCAGCAATTATGTCACTGATTACACCTGTGATCGGCGACTCGGTTTATTCAATCCATCTCCTTGCTTGAGGTCTGGCTTTGACATATGTAAATAATTACCGTTTCTAATCTGGTAATTTACAACGGTATTCTCTTATTAACCTTCAAATGCCATCCAATACTGGAACCCCTTGAAGGTAGCGGAGCAATTTGTATCCAACAGCTTTTGATGCTTTTCCTGCCTCGTGTGCCTCAAGCCGGCAGCCCGGCCTCCTCGTGTCTCTGGTGCCGATACATTTGTCATCCACGCACAATAGAAGTTCATCGAGCAATCAATTCAGATTATGAAGCAACAAATCGGCTATATTTAAACTCCCGTTCCTTTTATTACTTGTAGTTTCTCTTGGTTCAGGCCCATAGCCGCAGGGCGAACAAACATTGCACAAACCCTCAGTTTTCAGTTAGAGGCGCTAACTGTGCATTTGTAGATTTTTTTTAATTTTGTTTCCCCTGTAGGGAGTTGGGGCGAAGGAGTTAGAGTGCTGTTAGTATTAGTATAAATGAATAATTAGTAGTCGTCTCATCTGTGCAGAATGGCATGTTTTTTTCTCAGTTATAAATTGCTAATGCATTTCTATTATCAAATCCTATTTTAAATAGTTCTGAAGATCATAGTTTATGCTGCATGGCTTGTGCTTTGCATACATCTGGTAACTTAAGTTATACACACACGTAACACTTGCTTTTCCCACGGTTGTTTCTCTCTCTCTCTTCCTCCCTCCTCTTGTCTTCTCTACCGCTCTTCTCTTTTTCACCCCATCTGTGCCCCACCCCCCCCCCCCCACCCCCCCATCACCTCCCACCTCTCTATCATCCTCGATCAGCTCTTCCTGTTTTCCTCCATACAGCATTATTTTCTTTGATCGGTCTCCATTTGTTTCTTTACCCTCCCACTCTGCATGCTCACACCGCTGAAGGGATCTCTCTCTCTCTCTCTCTCTCTCTCTCTCTCTGTGTGTCAGTGGTCTCTCTGTTCCCCCTCTCTATCCGTCTTTCTCCTTATTTGTCTCCCTCTGTCTCTATCTCTCCCTCCCTCCCTCTCATCCTCGTCCCTCAATATCTCTCCACGCACATTTGATTCACTTTACACATTACCGAAGCATCCATCATTTTGCTCAGAAGGAAAAATCTCTCCCTTTTTTTTTCTTTTTTTTTTTTCTTTCTCCTATAAATCCGTGACAATATTTTTTTTCCACTTCTCTCTCTTCCCCGGCTGTCTTTTCTTCTCTCACCTCCTCTCCTGCGGATCCAATCCTAAAGCTGGAACCAATATGTTTTATTTCCAGCTGGTCATCATGGCAGGGACCGTTCTGTTGGCGTACTACTTTGAGTACACGGACACGTTCCCCGTGCACATCCAGGGCTTCTTCTGTTTCGACAAAGCCTACTCCAAGCCGAACCCGGGACCGGAGGACAACAGCAAGGCGCCGCCCGTCCTCGTCTACTCCCTCGTCACCGCCATCCCCACTGTGACGGTGAGTCTGCGTTCAACTTGTGAACAAAAGTGCTTCCACAGGTGCTCCTCATGCGCGCACACACACGACAGACATGACAATCCCCTAGACACACACACACACACACACATAGTTCCTCCTCATCTACACGTGGTGTTTGTGGATTGAAAGCGGGCAGAGCTGTGTAGGTGTGCATCCTCGTGGTCTTGCTGCTCCGATTGTGTGTGGATGCGTTCTCTGTCATAACCATGGCAACGGGCACTAAATGTGTCCTCCACTGAGCAGTCGGAGATAGCTACAGTGTGCAGAGAGTCTGCCATTATTTCAGGACTGCACGCTACAAACGCAGAATGAACCCATGAGCTCTAAATGACTTCGGTGCAAAAGAAGGAGCGCGTTATAATTTTTTCTGCCCGGACCGTCTCCATCCGAGGCTCCACAATGCATATTGAAGCACCTTTTTAATAATTGAACGTCGATACAGAACTGCGAGTTGTAGGTCACGAGTTCCTGGCAACGCGATGCGAATCGAAGATGAATATTCAGCGTCTTTTATTTTTGCCATTCATTTCCACTAAACCGCTTTCAAATTAACATATCGAGGCTGGGAGACGTTACGAGTGTAGATGGTGAATTCCATAAGAGCCGCCATACTTTCTTGTCAACACAGTGGGGTGTTATTAATAATGAAACATAGGTTCACATCCTCATCAAAGCTCCGTCTCTGTGACTTGTCCCCCAGGGTTTGTCTCTTTGATGCCCTGCAATGCATAAGTGGCATTAGGACTTGGTTGCCTTTGAGCCACATGTTTGGGCAACACATACACACACACTGACAAATACACACACACGTTCAAGTAGAGAGATTGACAGATCCTGGGCCATTTATTCTGTATAGATGTGACTCAAATATCTTCTTCTGTCACACCGTTGTCTGTTCTCAGTTTTTGAAAACATAGGCCCGCTTGACTTTTTTTTGTTTACATTTTGGATCCTATCAAAAAGAGAGTCTATCCGACACAATCGCACACACAGGCACACATAAGGACATTTGCGTGTGCGTTTTCTCCGAGCCGAACTCCGGACTGGATGGCGGCTGCAGGCGAGCTGTGCAGAGTGGGAGCGCAGTGGCCTGATTTTGCCTGCGAGTGTGAAGCGGGCTTTATTGAAAATCAGAGCATCTGTGTTCTCTCTCGCTCCAAGATATCGCTCCATCCCACGGGCCTCTGTTCAGATACAATACAAAAATAAATAAAGAATAGCAGATATTCATATCTCTTCTCTCTGAATTTTGACTCATCCTTTCAGCCGCGAACAGAAATTGGACGAGCTCCTCGACTGACGTACGCCGATCTCGTATCCGTGTGACAGCTCAAAGCTTTTGCTCCAGACCCTCTCTGTGTTTGCTGCCGTCTCTGCGTAATGATGGGGAGGCATGGGACTCAGGATAACTCGGTTCCTCAGTGGCAAACACAAGCACTTTAAATCATTCAATGTTGGGCAGCAGGAGTCCTTAAATGTTACATCCTGTGTGCTTCCTGTTTTATTTTGAAGTCCTGTCCCTGCTCCCCGTGTCCTGCTCCAGACCCCGGGCCCCTTTCGGCTCTCGGTCCAGGTTGAACAGCGATAGACCGTCAGTGTTATTTCTATCATAAGGTGGGAATCAAAGAGGCTGAGATATCCTGACCTTTATTCCTTGGTGTGGGTCAAGTCCCAAAAAAAAGGGTTTCTTTTTTGTTTGCGGGGACACACACTGGATCTCTGGTAGATTTTCTAAATTATATTAGAGTTTTCACATGACCGAAGTCCAGCACCTCTGGCGAAGGCCGTGAGAAAAGCTCCAGAAATAGCGGAAGAACTTCGTCACCTGACTTCCTTAGTAGGAAAACTAAGGAAGGCCAAACAGTGAATGACAACAGCCAGAAGAGAGATGAGGAACAACAGCTTCTGACTCTCATAGACCACCAAAGATTTGGGTTGTACCATAATTGGGTCTTGGGCTCCAAACTGCCGCAGGTTAGAACAGAATCTGCCGCTTCTCTTGAGCCTAATCAAAACTGGGGGCTTTCATGCCAAAACTGAACCTGTGAGATTTAGGCAATGCACAACAGAGTCAACCACCATTTGATCATTGATGTGGCCACCGGATTAGAATTAGAGCAGAATCGTGTGTGTGTGTGTGTGTGTGTGTGTGTGTGTGTGTGTGTGTGTGTGTGTGTGTGTGTGTGTGTGAGACAAAGAGAGAGGGAAATAGAAGCACTTGTGTGGTACTTGGCAAATATGCTGGAAGTTGCAGTGGATCAGTGAAGGTAAGTGCGTGGGTGGATGACGGCGCACATCTTCTCCTCCACTGCCACTAAAAGAGGATTCTGCATGTGCAGGTGGGAGTCGGGTCGGTGTGTGTGTCTGTGTGTGTGTGTGTGTGAGAGAGACTAGTGCTGGGATCTGAGTACTAGTCAGAGTGGTTACAGGCGATCCATATGATTTTCAACTCCAGCAAACGCAGCCGATATATATACTACACATCACTACAAGTGACATATTTCAGCTCTCCTGCCAATTATCTTGCCAAGCTAACTGAAAGAGCCCGGTAGAGCTCTGAACCGTTTGCTAATTATTAGTGCTGGTGTGTATGTGAGGGTGTGTGTTATGTAATGCAGACTGTGTGTGTGTGTGTGTGTGTGTGTGTGTGCGTGTGGTCTGATTGCACACCACAAACCCACCCATTGGTCGATGCGGTTAAGCAGCGACGAATCACAGGATCAAATGGTAATTGTGGAATTAAGATTCAGGTGACACAATGTGAGCTGTCTCTCACACAAACACACACACACATACACTTGTAAGCTCAAGCAAGGGGATATGAGGCGGGGATAAATTAAAAGACTTGAACCTAGAGGTTTATTTCTCCACCTTTTTTGTCTCATGTTGGTCAGGAGCACAATGCTAAATACTTTTGCCCCGGAGAGCCCCGTCCTCATGCTGCTAAATATAAGCCACTCAACAGATGTGTGCGCTCTTTGAGAGGAGAGACAGAGCGTGTTCAAAATGCAGAGCACGATGGGGGGAAGGGGTAGAATGAGGGAACATGAGAATCAGAGGTACCAGAGAGAAAACAAGAGAAAACCAAACCATCCAGAATTACGCCTCACAGTTCCGTGCCTCCACCAACCGGTCAAGTTGCAGTTTGCGTCCACGTCTGTGTCAAATTGTCATTATTATAATTATTGAGTTGAGGTCAGAGTGACCTTTGACCACAGCAGTTCAACCTTTAGCCCAAGTGGACATCTTTGCCAAATTTGAAGAAATTACCTCAAGGCGTTCATGAGATATCACATTCATGAGAATAAAAGGAACTTGAGGTCACAGTGACCTTGACATTTGACCTACAAAACCAAATCAGTTCAACCTTGAGGGCAAGTGTACATTTGTGCCAAATTTGAAGAAAAAAAAAAAGCCCTCCAGGCGATCCTGAGGTTCACGAGAAGGGACCGGACGGACAGACGGACTAACAACCTGAAAACATCATCCCTCCGGCCGCGCTTGTCTCCGGCACGACCCCATAAAACGAAATGAAGAAGAGCGAATGAGAGTCTTTCTGACGCCGTCGCAGCTCGCTGCTTCGAGTTTGTTTTCTCTGTGTGCTCCTTAAAGTTGGGAAAAGGCTTTGTGCGTGATGCAGCTCCATGTGACAGAAAGACAGGGATTGTTGCAAACCATGCAGGCAGACCATATCATCCACTCATGCCAGAGTTTAGTTTAGAGTGAGAGCGCTTGATGCGCCAAAACAAACAAACAACTGCATTGAGCTGTTGTTGCTTTCATATCTTCAAAAACAGATGATGGTCAAAGCCACATTGTGTGTGTGTGTGTGTGTGTGTGTGTGTGTGTGTGAGCGTGTGTGTGTGTGTGTGTGTGACCGTTTTAATAGTCTGTGCGCGGTCCAATGTCAGTGGGAGGAGATGAAGAGGGACAATAGTCGGAGTAGAAGAGGAAGACCGGTAGAAGTAAAGCAGATTTAGCTGATTGCAGGATGCTAAAGAAGGCAATTATCTTTGCTTTCCAGAGGTCAAAGGTCGGGGTGAGCTGGAGGTAAAAGAAATGCTTATTTTGTTGTTTGGTGGTTTATCTTTTCCCCTGCAGACTCCAGGACGAACACACTGTTGAAGACATATAGTCATATGGCGACATTGCCAGAGCTACTACAACGGAGTTGAAATCCAGTGAGGAAGAAGAGGCCCAGATCAACAGCAGCGTCAATAGACCAACTGCATCTCAAACGTGGTGCTCTTTCAGTACCTTCCCTGTTGCTACTTACCTGTATCACTCACATTTCATTACAACTCGTTCTCGGGGTTCCCGAAAGGCCTGTTTTGAAAAGATAAAAAGAATAGCACATCCAATCCCAAATGATTGGAAAATGTATTTGCGCAACCTCCTGAAATAGACGGTGCTGAAAGCTTACAGCGGCGACCATCAGTTGCGGTAAGTTTCATATGTGGCAAAAGGGATACAAAGAGGGGAACTTTCTCATTCAGTAGAGCAGGGTTATGCAGAATTGAATTGGTTATTTTTGGGGAGTTTTTCCTGATCCAATGTGCGGTCCTGAGACAGGGATGTCGTATGTGTACAGATTGTAAAGCCCTCTGAGGCAAATTTGTAATTAGTGATATTGGGCTATACAAAATAAACTGAATTGAAACTTAATTGAATTGAATTGAGTGACACAGCTGATTATGGATTATGTAGTTCTCTCGTGCTTCCTCAAAGACACTCTTGCTGTAGGTCCGAGGTGTGAATACACATCCTTCTCCCCCTTCCGCTGATTGTATTTCAGCCGCTAATATAAACGTGTGAAGACAAAAAACCCTCCTCTCTATCCGCAAGGCTGCTCTTCCAGCTGCAGCAAAATCCAATCTTCTTGATTGGATCTCAGATATAATATGGAAGTGTCAAATCTAGACCGTAGACAGCAACGCTCTCCCTCCTTGTCATAATCACTTGGATGTGGAAATGGTTTTCTCCTCCGTGCTAAGGTGTTTGAGGTAGACACGTCTGATTGGTGGTGGGAGGCTGTAGGTGGGCCCTGCTCCAGCACACGGCATAAGAATGGCTCCCATCATGCCCCCCGACTGCTCCATTGTTATGCTAATGTATAGCACATTATGCTGTTCATAAAACCCAGGCTTTTCCCCGTTTTTCTTGCCTTTTCTATATTCTATATTTAGCTTCTATTGTTCCTGCAATCACAGTTGTCATCTTTGACAAGCGACCCAAAAGAAATCGCCCAAGCGCACACTATCGTGCACAGACGCACAATCACACACTCCCACGTGTGCGCGGCAAAGTAAAGGCGAAGTGAGCATCTTTGTGGATCTCGGGAGAGGAGAACTCGGGCGGTTCATTCGCGCAATCGTGCTTTTCTTCTGACATTTTCCAGTTGATTGGAGTTGTCATCGGACTCGCGGGCTATCGCACAAGCTGGGGGAAGTGTGCACACACAAACACACGCACGGGCCCAGACTCCATAACACACAAATCAGTCCAATGCCCATATGCAAATGTACCAGGAGTTTGCATACTGTTAAGCCTGGGGACAATCCTTCATGAATAATGGAGTCACGTATGACAGACGGATGAGGATTGGGAAGCGCCATCATGCGGGAGAAAAAAGAATGTGGGTGTCACACTGAAACTCTTTCATCGGATTGCGAGGAGGTCAACTCCCTTGATGAATTCCTCTTCAGGGAGAATGTAGGAGAGAGGAAGAACGCAAAGGTGATTTTTGCCACTGAGATGTTAATAATCAATCAGAGTATCATTGCGGCAATCAGTCTGACCGTGATTTTGCCTGTGATGGCAACGGACAATATATCAGGGGTTCATCGGAGGTTGAGGTAGGCGGTTGGGGTTCATGGCGTAGTCGGGGGTTCATGGCGTAGTCGGGGGTTCATGGCGTGGTCGGGGGTTCATGGCGTAGTCGGCGGTTGATGGTGTAGTCGGGGGTTCATGGCGTAGTCGGGGGTTCATGGCGTAGTCGGGGGTTCATGGCGTGGTCGGGGGTTCATGGCGTGGTCGGGGGTTCATGGCGTAGTCGGCGGTTGATGGTGTAGTCGGGGGTTCATGGCGTAGTCGGGGGTTCATGGCGTAGTCGGAGGTTCATGGCGTTGTCGGGGGTTCATGGCGTAGTCGGGGGTTCATGCACGCAGCCCAAGCCCGCTCAGTCGTGATTGGTTATGACTACTAATACTACTACAAGCGGAAACCAGGACGCTTCAGATTCCAAAATCGTGTCTCGTAGCCAACGGATGTGCAAATATCTGCTTCTACAGACCATTGACACTTTGTTTCAGCACATTTCTTGTTCCCAGTGTTCACCTGTGTATGTACGAGGAATCAGAAAGTTTCTTATGTTTTGAGTCGACATGTCAAAGTGCATCATACTTTGCCAGCCGTACAATTCATGGCTATCTTTGTTTTATTTGTTATAAATACTTTGGAAGAATGTTGCCTTTGGGTCCAACTTTTTGTACTTTTTTTAATGAAAATATTAGCAGAATAGGCATGGCATTGCGGGTGGTTGTTTTACAACCAAAAGTACCAAAAGTCGAAGCAAAAAAATTAATCGGTGCGTCTCTGAGAATTGTGAATAAAAATACAGATCAAATCTAAATCTGAAAGACCGGATGTGATTTTCATTTGGACGTCGTGCCAAGGAGCCGATGAATTCCTACAGCGTGGACACGTTCCAAAGTACGGAGTCTGTGGTGCCACTGAAGGGCTGCAGAGGACGGCAGAGGGAGAGTCTCTGGGGCCGGGATGCTTTAGGAGCTAATCAGGCTAATGAGGAGCAGGTGTGCACTGAAGGCAGGTGGAGAGGAGTTGAGTGGGGATCAAGCAGGAGGAGCTGAGGACAGCTGCTGGAGTGGGAGGGAACGACACGGGTAAAGACAGGAAATAAGGCCAAAACACGAATTCCCTATATCAGGAATTAATAACCATCTGATCCCCAATCAGTTTGGGGGCATTTTTCCAGTTTTCCAAATACAGAGAGGATCAAAACATGTATTTGGTGCTGTATAACACAGTCCCCATGCCAGAAATCATAAACATTTCTTTTGAAAGGGCAAGTTGAATTACCTTTGATAATTTCTTTTACAAAAATTGGAAAACCCTGTGCAGGTGTTACCAATGTTGGGGGGGTTGATATTCGTACAGCCTCTCCTCAATGCTCTGAGTTCAGTCAAAGTTTCACAGTCTTGTTGTCACGTGACTGTTGGTCTCAGGCTTCCTCACACTGAGGAGCGCAGAATGTAATGTTTTTTTTACAGAATCTGGTAAAAGCAAGTGATGATAAAATGTTTTTGATATACAGTTTTAAGCTTTGTTTTGGTTTCATTAGTCAAACATGATGTGTTCAAAGGACGTCGGAAAGTTTGAAAAAATACCTTTTTTTTACAGCTTCTGGCTAGAATAAACGTTTACATTTTTGTTTAAAGGAAACATGCCTTTAAATCCCGCCGGCTGGTTTTGGGGTTCAGACGGTTGCTCTTGTTGCCTGAGAGTGAGGTTTTAATTGTCCGAATGTTGATAATGTGACTCGTGATTGCTGGCATCAGTGTAATATTATTAGAAGCTAATTTAATTATTAGTATTTAGTATAATCTGTTTTGCCACTCCCCATCACCATCTGTCCATCCATTTTGTATTCTTCCCCTCTGTGCGTATTTGCATGTGCAAGATAGATAGATGCAGACAGACAGACAGGCAGACAGGCAGACAGATCGGTGCGTCTGCGGTCGTGCTTATGAGACGGAGCAGTGAAAAAAAGGGCAGAGGATAATAAGGGATAATCGCGGCTTTATCCGGTCGCTGCCAATCACGCCGGATGGAGGATTGAGAGACGGGGACAGCGGGCCGTGCAGCCCCACGTCGATACGCCCGACCAGCCGTGCGCTCCCACTTGCGATAGCCTGTAATAAGAGCTTTAACCCATAGATGAGAACCCTAATCCAGCCATCCACTCACACTCACACTCTGGCCTCTTCCCACACTGATCCAGGATCCCTCTGTTTCTGCTTAACGGGGAGACAGACGGAAAGAGACGCCTCTACTTCGAGGAAGAAAAGGGGGGAATGTGAGGAGGTGGAGAGAGAGAGATGGAGAGTATGAGCAGGATGAGGGCAGAGAGGGGGGTGGGGGGGGGGGCTGGATGGAGGGAAGGGAGGAAAATGCAAAGAGACATGAAAATATGGGGGAGCAGAGGAGACGAACGGGGTCATACTTCATATTTTACTGAACGCAAAAGAGAGAGCAAGAAGCCGGCGAGAAAGGACCATTTATATCTGAATCAGTGTTTGGTAACCTAGTTTCTCCTCCACAAAGACCTGGGAAAGCTGCAGAATAAAAGCAGTGAGACAGAGAAAAGGGAGATGGATAGAGAGAGTGTGGGTGATGATGAAGCAGCTAAATTGTCATGGTTACCATCGCCGGTGCGGTGTGTGTGTGTGTGTGTGTGTGTGTGTGTGTGTGTGTGTGTGTGTGTGTGTGTGTGTGTGCAGAGCACAGGGCTTGTAAGGTCCAAAATGTCATGTGATATACTTTATGTAGACATGGTGTAATCCTGGTGATTTGTGTTTTCTTTACACAACAAGAGCTGTTTAGAAAGTGCAAAATACATGACACACAGAAACACCTCGATTATTAATTTAACACTGCATCAGACAGGTCACGCTGTAAATGAGGAGATTTTTAAAAAAAATTTCTCACAATATCTCCAAACTGAGACACATCTGTATAGAACGCACAGAGACACTGGCGTAAATCTCCACCCCCCCTTGAGCTTAAGATGCTTTTAATACATTGGGACGTCAAGCCGGCATGCAATGCTGCGTCACTGGCTCCCCTTCGTATTACTCACGGTACACGGTGTGTTTATTACTCGTTTACATCCCTCAGTGTGTGGTTTCTTTTCTTTTTTTAAAGCAATGTATCTTTGGCACCGTGAAGTGAGAGTGATGGTTGAATCTATAGTTTAACAAAAGGCACCCAGCAGTCCACAGCTCCTCTCTGAACAGTAAGAGTTTATTACACTACACGTTCCTCGGAAAAAAATGTGGTTTTTAACTGACTGTATTTATCATTAACATTTCATCCCTTTTTTTTCTCCAGGATTTCCTCTTTTTGATCCTCGTTTGTCATCTTTTGTCGACTCGGTCGTACGTGCAGACGCACATGTCACACTTTTAGAAAAGAGGCAAAAAGCAGCGTCGACTGTCACAGTGTCACAAAAGGTAGAAAGATCAAAGAAAGCCAATTTCTCTGGAGTTTCTCCCATCGCTCAAAACACAAACACATGCTCTTCTGCGGCGCCCCACATCCTTTTAATATTTCTATAGTCCCCAAAGTTGCTATCCACTCTTGGCAAAACAGTCTCAGCGACACACACAAGGTTGTGCACAAACACATTGTGTTTCACAGTGTGATCTCTGCTCTCTGAGGCACTTTGTGCCAGTCATTCCTCATCTGCCCCTTTCATCAGCTCCTCCATTTTCTCCTGACACACACACACACACACACACACACACACACATATACACGTCAGCCTGTCTCCTAATAACACCATCTTCTCTGACGAGTTGAGATCTCTCTTCATCTCTCTGACTATCCGAGGGAGCCTAAAAATCATAGCGATTGCCTCGAGAAAACAGTCAACATCTGTTCAACGCTAATTGGCTGTCGAGTGGTTTTCACCTTGTTCCAGTTGATGTCCACTAGAGCAGTGGTTCTCAAAAAAAGATATACATTTATATATATATATATATATATATATATATATATATATATATATATATATTTAAAATTAGCATCCATTAAAAAATCGTTTGAAAATAGTTATTTCATAAATATTAAATAAAATATTAATAGGTAATACACTGAATTTGATATATTCTATATTACATCAGACTCTGATGGCACAGGGATGTGTACTACATTTGAACCTTATCTAACCTAATCTAATCTCATTTTAGTCTAAACCTAAACTAAAATATATGTTTTGATATTTGGGTTGAGTCCACCGGATTCAAACAAGAAACGTTGTGTTACCAGCAGACAGCTGTTTGTTCCCCATTGTGAAACGAGGAGTTTATTTGTCACGTAACTGGCATACTTCAGTAACGGCACTACCGTAGTTATCATAACCCAAGCGAAGCTCTTTTCCTCAATCTAACTAAGTTGTGTATGTTTTATTTTGAAAAAGACTGCATGACAATCTGGCGACTAATGTGATTTCTGTTTTGCTTATTTTTTCATCAAGCCAAACAGTTTCTAACTATTTCCCAAACGGAGCTCCGGCTAACAAGTTGCTGCTGTGGTCTTCCTTTGCGTGCCTGTTGTGTGGAGTCAACAAATGCTGTGCAGTGTTTTCAAAGTAGCATCCACAGACTGAGCGGCGTGGTCTGATGGCAGGCAAAGCGGTGGCAGCCGACACCTCAGCGAGGACAGCCGTGTCGTACATGATGCCACACTGACAGTCACCATCTGCACTACTGCTGCACCTCAGGGACACTCTCAAACGACCATCCTCTCCTCCGTCTGCGGCCGCCTCTCACTTTCAAAGCAGAGGAACCTCTTGTGTTTCAGGATCAGCCCATCTCATCTTCTTCCTAGAAAGTGTGGCTCGTTTTCCGATCTCTCCCCACTTTATTATTTTATTTTTTTGTTGGATCCTCCGGTCATTATTTTGTTCTCTCACACATACACACAGCATTTCTTTTCATTCACTTTCCATTAGCCTTGTGCCAAGTGCATTGAATGTTGTTTGACATCCTTTTGTTTGCTCGTGTCTCTGCATGTGTGCCTTTTGTGCTTGTTGATTTTGTTTTGGTATGGAACTTGTTTTTTTACACCAGTGACAAAACGACAATGAGATCTATGGACTGCAGTTGCTGTACTGTAAATGTTGAATGGCATTTATTGTTGCTTTGACTTGTTTCCTGCGGTTTGAGAGCCGTTCTGCTGAGATGAAGCAGTGTGAATGAAAACGGAAGATGGAGAGACGCGCTGCCGGTTGAGGCAAGACGCTATATCGTCATTAAGATTCCATAAAACAAAGTTGTCATTATGATTACTCGGCATATCAATGTAATATATTGTCATAAAACCATTGAAACAGTGTTTTTCATTTTTTTATCACGATATATATTCCATTACAGCGCATTGTATAATACCATAAATACCCCCTGGCCACAATATCAGCCAACATGGTGGTGATGGTGTTGTATTTGATGCCTTAAAATGTCAAATTAACATTAATGTATATTTGAACATGGCCAAAGGCCACAAGACCACAGCATAACACCGGCATTAATGTATCTTTTTCTTGTCCACCATCTAAAGCTGATGTGACACACACGTTACAAAACATGTAGAAGTGTGCCTGGACAATAAGAATTCAAGATATTAGTGAAGTAGAAAGCTCAATGCTGAACATAAAGCCTTAATTATTTCTGTTGACTCCTCAGATATCAAATTAACTCCCCAGCTGCCATTGAAACCATCTGCAAGCTTATTAGCATTTTAGTCAAAGACCAAGCGGTTGTAGCCTTTGTGTATTCTTTGCATGATTATTGATCCCTGCAGTCGTCTGAGCTGCGCGCTGCTGGAGAGGAGCACGGTTACGACAAAGCCCGGAGCTATCGATGCATTGTTATAGCTGTTTTCTATCACACACCTTTTTGTTGTGACTAAAGCAGAGCAGCGGGAAGCGACCTTTCGGTGAGATCAGTATGAAAAGGGATTAGTATCGACAGCTGAACTGCATGTGAACACGTGAGCTCGGGAGGAGTTGAGAGAAAGTAATTGAGCGAGCGATGAAGGAGTAGACATGGCAACTGCTTCCCCGATGGGGGGTGTGACGCGGACTTCATTCTGCATCACAGTGAGAGAACATGGAGAGTGGGAACAAGCCGATATTATTACCTGCAGCTTCTCACAATGCGTGAGCTTTCCAATTAGCTCCAGTCGTCAGGTGCCACGAAGACGGACAAATTGATTTCACATCCGATTTTCCTGTTCGTTCCCTTTTCTTTCTTTCTGTTATTCTTTTATCCACGTTTGTGCGTGCGTGTGTGTGTGTGTGTGTCTGTCTTTTATTGAATGGCATCTTCCCGTTGTAATGCGCACCACTCGCACTTGTTTTTGGCCACGCTGCTGCATGAACAGCTGTTGAGGCCAGCTTGGGAAGTTCAAAGTGAGCCTTTTGATAGTTTCAATTATGTTGCAATCATCCTCTTTCCTCTAATCTGTAATCTCAGCTGCATGCTGATTAATTACCATTTGCAAGTCTCTCATGCCTTCTGCCCTTTTGGCAAAGCTGACTATCATCGGTGGCTGCTGTCTCCTCCGCTCCTCTTCCTCCACCACCTCCTCCCACGAAAAAGGGAATGGGACCAGATTGGGCCATTCAGGTCCCAATTTTTAACACGGCTTGACCCATGAGAGTCCAATACCTACCTAGTGTCTCACCGAATGCCGTTGTGTTTTGTATAATATATAAACTGACCACAAATTGGGCAAGATTGGCAACGCCAAACTTCTCCCGAAGGCCGTGCCATCGGTGTGTGAATGTGCGTGAATGAATATTTCGATGAGAGGCAGGGTTGGCACCTTGCATGGCAGCCCCTTGAGTGCATGAGTGAGTGAATGTTGACATGTAAAGCACTTTGAGTGGCCTGGGGGACTTGAGAGGTGCTATAAAAAATGCAATTCCCAAATAGCGGGAACTAATAGCGGTTACTTTCTCGCCTGACAACATATTAAAACTTAATAAAGCAGCATATTAATAGCTTTTAACCTGGATCTAAAATCTCACTAGAGCGGTCTCAAGGCACCCAGACGCAAGCGTAGTCCACCTGACTCTCCGAACTTCATGGTAAGGTGAGCGGAGCACTGCAGAAGACAACCACACCTCATCTCTTACAAACCCTCTCATGACTTCGGGGCTGCATAACTTTGCGGCACTCGGGTCGCCTCGAAACTCCCAAAAAAAGGACATATTTCATGTTGACACACAAGGCCCGCAACCCCTCACAGAGACCTTCCACAACAGTCGGCGCTAAGGTGTAAAACCTCCACCTTCATCTGTCACGAGCAGCGCAGTGAGCTTTGGTGCAGTAGCATCCTGGCTCAGGGCCATGCATATTGGATGAGCATGTGACCTACATCATGACTCTGTCAGCAGGGGGGGGGGGGGAGGGGTTCCCCTGGTCAGATGGGTTCAGTGTCCAGGAATGTGCTTTACGTGGTGTTTAGCTGATTCATTCCCCAATCTGACTCTTTAAAGTGCTTTTCAAACTTGCGTCCTTTAAAAGGTGTTCTGGATGATGTTACGGCTATAATAGTAAATACATAATGGCACTTTTATTGAGGTGCGATCCGGGTGGGGTAAAACATGAATTAATGCATTTCAAATATTTAATGAAAATAGTACAAGATGTGTTTGATTTATGTTACCTGGCAAACCCAATGTTCACTTTTGCGGTTATTAACCCGCAGGTCATTATTAATGATGGTGTAGCCTTGTTTTAAAGAGCTGCTGTCAATGTGTACGGAATTAAAAAAAAAATAAAAAGAGAGAAATAGAGAGATAGAAGGTGTATGAGACATTGAGGTCGACAAACTCCCACTGATGAGAGTGAATGGGAGGTGTTAATGTTGGGATTTACTAAAGCGGCATAAATGCAGCCAAATGGTGAGGCAGCTATAAAGAATAAAAAGCAGAGCGGCCAAGGAGAAACGTAATCGTTGCGAGGCCGAGGGAGGGACACTTGTGAATAACTTCTGCTGCATGCGCACCACATTTAACTGACAGAATATTTGGTGAAGCGGATCAATCCTTAATCACAACGTTTTAGCTTTCTGTTTGACATAAATGTAAATATAATGTGTGCCGTCTCTCTCTTTTTTGTCCCAGATTCTGATCGGGGAAGTGACCAGTTTCTTTGTGAAGACGGAGGGAGCTCAGGAGAAGACCATAGTGACCGCCGACTGCTGTTATTTCAACCCTCTCCTCCGCAGGATTGTACGTTTTTTGGGTCAGTTCTAGTACTAAAGATCGGAGTTTCTGCAGCTCGGACTGAATAGAGCCTCTGTGCTCTGGGACCGAGGCTCATTTAGACTCTCAGGCCAGAGCGAGGGAGAGCTTGTCCTTCTCCTGTGGACTCATTTCTTCTCTCTTCATGTTCTGCTGATAATCTTTTTCATCCTCTCTGTTGCCTGTATTTATCCATGTTATGAATCTTAGAGATGGACCATAGATATGAAGCATAAATATCATGTCTGTCTGGCCTTTCACTCCCACACAGTTAGCAGTCAGCGTAAGCATTGAATCCACATTCAAGTGATTGTTTCTCATCCGACTCACATATTTTGTGTTTACATATGCACAACCCTCCCTCTCTTTCCCCCCACACCCCCACCCCCGTTACACAGGTGTCTACTCATTCGGGCTCTTCACCACCACCATCTTTGCCAATGCCGGTCAAGTGGTGACAGGAAACCAGACGCCGCACTTCCTGTCTGCCTGCAGGCCAAACTACACGGCTCTGGGCTGCCACTCTCCGCTGCACTACATCGCCGAGCGCCGGGCCTGCACCGGAAACCCCTACCTGGTGGCGTCCGCCCGCAAGTCCTTCCCTTCCAAAGACGCGGCGCTCAGCTTTTACTCAGCCATCTACACGGTGGTAGGGAAACTTTAGGGGGGGTGATGGGTGACAGGAGACGCACTTGGGGTGTAACCAAGGGGTTTATTAATGGTTGATGAATCGTTTACTGGTGCTTTAAAGATCTACTAGGAGGGGAAAGAGAAAATAACTTTACAACACACCTTGAATAAAGGCACCAAAAGTACAAACACATCTTCTGCTCTGCAAATGACCCTTCTCAAAGCCCCGCCCCTCAAACACAGACTGACCAATCATAGCGTAGCTTTGGCCAGCTCTGACCAGGGTTCTGACAATTTAGTGCAGTCATATTTTTTTCATTTTATAGGCTGGTTGAGTGGATTTGGAGCGAGTCGTGGTTAAACATTGTGTAACAGTGGTACTTTTAAAACATTACGTTTACACGTCAACGCTTGTGGAGCTAGCATTGGCCGAGTGCGTTGGCACACCATCATACAGGAACAGTGTTGTTCCTCAACTTCACTGTCGTCTGTCTCGATCTCCAGGTGATGTGGCACTGTGATCCGTGTTTTAACCTGTTTTCACTGCTGAGTCAGTTTGACCCTGAAAGCACAAGAGACTTTTTCTTACATTAGACACACACGATCTTCTCAGCTGGCTGAATTGAAGACTTGTACCTGGTCCACCTCACCGTGAACAAGTACCATGACGTTTTGACTTGATTTGTCCTACAGATGTACGTGACCCTGGTGTACCGGACCAAAGGGACCCGTCTGACCAAGCCCACCTTGTGCCTGGTGCTGCTGTCTCTGGCCGTGCTGGTTGGGGTGGTGAGGGTGACTGAACACAGAAACCACTGGAACGATGTCCTGGCTGGGTTTATCACCGGAGGGGCCATCGCTGCCTTCCTGGTGAGAGGGAGGAGGGAGGGAGGGCGATATGGGGAAAGGAGGGTGGAGGAAGAGATGGATGGAATTGCAGAGATTTGAGAAACACTTTGATGGACTCGCACACACTGTCACACCTATGAAAGTGAATGGACCGATCTGAGTCTTTACCATGGTACATTTAACAAGCGTAAATTGGTCTTGGGAACTCTTGGCCTATGTCAATTTTCTGCAAAAATATGTGGTGTATCCCTATCTTTTCATGCCTCCTACAATATGTAATTGTTTTTGTCTCTCATACGGCAAGTGTCCTCTTCAGTAATGTTCCTGTGCGCACTTTCACGCACCAGAAAACCCTCCATCTTCCAAGTGCAGTGGAGTGAATCTCTGTCCTCCTTTTACCTTTTAACTCTTTCCTTTGCTCTCCTTCAGGTTTCGTGTGTGATCAACAATTTCAAGCAGACCCAGATAGCAATGCAGACTCCTCCGCCTCCACAGCGTCCAGAGCACGCGATGGGGCTTCCTCTCCTCAGCCTGCCCCGCGTGGAGAGTCCACTCGAAAAGTTAAGTGGCCTCCAGGTAAGGGGTGGGGGAGAACATCATGGAAAAAAAACATTGATCAAGTAGTTGAAGTAATCTACAGCAGCACAATCATGATCATGTTTTTTGACTGAAAAGTGTCTTTTGGTGTGCAAATCGTTATTCGCCATGTTGGCGCCGTGGCTCTGGGAACGTCATGTGGTCAGTCCACCCTTTGGTCCAAAATTAAACATCAATAGAAACAGAATGGCTTTTTTCCGTGGTCATTTGACGAAAAGAAAATGGCGATTGTTGTTAGTTATTATGGGGACAACACGTGGCCATCCATGGAGCTGACGCAGCTCCATGGATGGCCGACTAGTTGGCCATGTGTGTTTTGACCTTTCTCCGGAGCGGAGGGGAATGGGGGCGGAGGCAACGATTGACCCCGCGCTGTCGAGCATTGTGGGATTAGCAAGCTGGCTAACGAGTGCACTAGCGTATAAGCTATCTAGCTAATTCCACCATGCTGTAATGCAACACTGGTTCCAGAAATGTTACCAAACAAAGTCACTTATCTAGCGATGAAGCATTAAGTTGTTAAACGTTACTGTTTTAGTCTCTACGCTTTGAAATTACTACTCAATCGCGAGAAGATGAATCCTGCTGACTTTTTCCCCAAGCGCCACCATGAGGCTGACATTTGTGCTTTTGAACGACATATTTCGAGAGACAGTATTCCTACACGCATTCATGCTGCTCCCCAGGATCATTTAAATTTGGATTTTGCGTTTTTGTTTCTGACCAAATACCTATAAAACTAATAGCATTGCCATCAGGTCCAGCAGTGCTTTGAATTTAGTGATTCATATGTTTGTATGTTAACATGATAAACTAAACATGATGCACACTGTGCCTCACAGAGCCGCTAACCTTGTTTTTTCTAAATGTGTGTCAGGATGTCTTTGACTCTTTTTGGCCTCACCGATATGTTTGGTTGTTTCATGTAGGCCTATGTGGATTTATGCTTATTTCTGTCTCTGTTGTTTACACCCCATCTCTTGCTAGACATAATAATAATAATAATAATAATAATAATAATAATAATAATGCATTTAATTTATAAAGCGCTTTTCATAATACTCAAAGATACTTTACATAATTAAAACATCCTAAAAGCTCAAAATAAATAAATAAGAATAGCTAAAATACAGGTAAAACAAATAAAACAAATAAATAGGGACTTTCTGAGTCGCTCGGACCCTAATAAGAAAACAAAAACAAACAATCACATTAAAAGCAGTTCTGAACAGGTGGGTTTTGATTTGCGATTTTGAATAAGGAAAGATCAGCGCAGTCTCGGATGAGTTTGGGGAGAGAGTTCCAGAGGCAGGGGGCAGATATGGAGAAGGCTCTGTCACCCCACGTCCGGTGCTTGGTCCTATGTGGGATGGACAGGTAGATCGGCATCAGAGGAGCTGAGCCGACGGGATGGAGTGTGGTGGTGGAGCAGGTCGGTGAGGTAGGAGGGGGCCTGATTATGGAGGGCTTTGTGAGTGAGGAGAAGGATTTTGTATTGGATCCGTTGTGGGACGGGGAGCCAGTGAAGGCTCTGGAGAACAGGGGTGATGTGATCACGGGAACGGGAGTGGGTGAGCAGGCGAGCAGCAGAGTTCTGGATGTATTGGAGTTTGTTTAGGATTTTGGAAGATGTGCCATAAAGAATACTATTGCAATAGTCAATTCTGGAGGTGATGAAGGCGTGGATTAAAGTTTCAGCAGCAGATGAGGAAAGGGATGGGCGGAGACGGGCAATGTTTTTTAGGTGGAAGAAGGAGGTTCTGGTGATTTGTTTGATGTGATGTTCAAATGAGAGGTTGCTGTCAAACATGACTCCGAGGTTGCGGATGTGTGGGGAGGGAGACAGAGTGGAGTTGGCAATGGTGAGGCAGAAGTTGTGACTGGTTTTGGTGAGAGACATCATCATTTTTGCATTCTTGTCCTTCGCCGTCTCAGTCAAGTGAAGTTTCTTTGCTCTATTCCCCCAGGTTTCTAACTTCCCTCGTGTTTTTAAATGTTTGATGCACTTTATCTTTTCCCCTCTCTCTCCTAACCTTCTTCCCTTGTCCTCTCCCCTCCTGTTAGGCTCCAGGGCTACCGTATTCTGAGATCACATGACCATCAGCCAATCCCGTCCCCCGCCCCTCCCGATGTGCTCCTCCCCTCTCGGCGTTGCCTCACCAGCGCAGTCTAGACCTGCCCACTGAATGCCCCCCGCCCTGCCCTGCCCACCCCGTAGGACGACATCCTCTCAGACGAGTGAAATCCACGCAGGTCTGAACCAATCAAAGGAGGCACAACAGCAACACGTGCGCGTGGCACGCACGGCTGAAACCTGTCTTCTGCTAAGGACCGGTAGGAGAGGATACGTCTATGTCCCGTTCTGTCCTGTTTGTCCTCCACGATGGCCTCCTTTTTCTTTCAGGTGATAAAAGACCCAATGAAAGAGCCCGCCAAAGCCAGAGCTGTTGAAGCAATACTGTGTCCCTATTTCCTTGTCCTGTTTTCCACAAAGACTCACAACAGTGACTCTAAAGACTGTTGGCTGGTGATGACTTGATGAAACACTTGATCAGATCAAAGTAATTCAGCAAAGCTGAGAGTTTGTGGATCGAAGAAAATTCAAGATCGCCATCCTCAACAGACCATTTTGCACTCAGGACAAAACAGTGTGGGGGAAAAGGGCCAATATAAAAAAGACCTTTCATGGACTCAAAATGCAGGTACCGTCAAGTATTATGGTACCGATTTGTATTTATGTCCGCAAAACAAACAGTCGAAGAGGAAAGCACCTTTGCAAATTAAGGCACAGATGAACCAATTTAGTGTTCAGTAATCTGCTGTGTCTTATTTGTTTACGGGGGAGTTGGGTTTGATCTCTCTGCCGTGTATTGTGACAGAAGAGAGATTCATTCACACTATGGTTGTGCTTGTGATACCACCGTCAGCTAATTCCCCCCTGAGCTGGACTTTCATCGGCTCTCCAAATGACTTTTACTTACTATTCAGGTGTGTGTGTGTTTTCTAAACGTCTGTAGGTTCCACGTCCATGCTGTGAAATAATTGGAAGGTTTTATCGTACGACTTACTGCCTATTTCCCATGTGGACTTCTCTTCTTCTTTTTATTTCACCACCTGCATCTAAATGTCAACGCATTCACCCCCTTGGCTTCCCCAAGCGATTGTGTTAAAAGAGTAGTTCTGCACCAATTGTCGATGCCACGCTGTGATCCGTCCCGTCCAGTTATTTCCTCGCACTGACTTTAGGGAACCAATGGCACAGACAAGTGTGTAACGCAGAGGTAGGACCTCTAAGTTTTGTATAGTTTTGTACAGTAAATAGGTTTCTTTACACGGTATATACTACATTATCATTATGTTTAAATAGTGTGAACAATGTGAAGCGACCTGAACCTGTCCTGGAGGAACATGAGCAGAGGCCTGTTCTGAAGCGGGATTCAAACCGCATACACTCGCTGTTTGGCTCACAACTCGGTTCAAAAGGACACCGCCGGCAGGTTATTCTAGTAGGAGAGTACGCAATGCGTTATATACAGAAGACATTTCGTTAGGCGTGTGTGTGTGTGTGTGTGTGCGTGTGTGTGCGCGTGTGTGTGCGTGCGTGCGTGTGTGTGTGTGTGTGTGCGTGCTTATTGGGATTTGTGTGTATGTTTATAATGTGCACATGGTATGGCAGCAAAACTGTTAATTTGGCAATCTGTTTTCTTAAGTTAAACTGTCAAAGGTAGCTGCTATAATTACACACTTTTGCTTGTGTGTAACTACAGGCTTTCAAAGGACCCCTGCGAAGGTGTCCCAAACAATGCCCGTTAAAGCAGAAGGTGCTCATTATAGCTCGGAGATTACCTAAAGAAAAACTTTTCCGTCTGGATTCTTTTTTTTTGTAAACAACTGAAAGGGTGGAGAACACCGTAACTGTCCAAAATAATGTTATTTTCATGTTAATGTGTGTTTTGTATTTATTTACCTAAATAAATTGCAATTACAACACATCGCTGCATGCGTTCACTTGATTTGTTGTAATTCCTTGCATATCAGTCAGGATAATGAACCCTGTAAGTGAAAGTATTAAGAGACATATTGGGGGATATCAACCTGCCTTGAAAGGTAAAGCACAGGTGTTACGAATAACACTAACAATGCCTCTGTTCTATTGAAGCATAAATTGGCAAGTCACGCCGGTGTAAAGCACCACTCCTTTTATTGTTTACAGCTGTGCATTTCCTACTGTGGCATATCAAAATGACAAAAAGAGCATCCTACGCTGGGAGAGCTGTGCAGGTTGAATATGTGTTTAAGGACAAAATTAAGAAACTAAAAAACGTGTACATTGGGTACATGGTGGGAGTGTGTGCATACAGCACACACTCCCACCATGTACCCATCTAGTGTCAGTGCCTGCGTGTCAATACATGCTTCTTAGTGTGTTTTTTCTAAATAAACGTCCATCTTCACAGCGAGTTAGGTGTAAGTTACAAAACCACTTGGTTAGGTCTCTGGAGATCACTCCATGCGGAAAAGAAGAAAGGGATACTTGGACAAGAATATATGTGTTAATGTGTGGAGATGGTACTCTATGTCAACAACTATGCATATACTGGAATGGTCTTTCTAGCTAAATCAAATGTTGTTTCTCAATCAACTATTCTTTTTTAAATATAGTGGATTTATTCCATTTTTAAAAAGTAACTTAAGGAAATTAAGTAAATAAAACATTAAAAAACAAAGACCTCTCAGAGATGTCCGCTGGCTCATGTCTGTCAGCAGACTTGCTGTAAGAGCGACTTTATCGGGGAGTTGTATGTAACAACAACAAAATGCCCCATGATTTACTGTGAGGAGGACCAAACACAACAATATCTACTCGTGGTCTGTTACAGAGCTCAAGAGGTCAGGTGCATGCTTCAAGGCCTTGGCCTAGTTTTCCATGTTAATTATAATTATGTTATGTATGCTCTGTTGGATAAGAAAGAAGTTCGGTAACACTTTATAATAACTACACGCTATTTAGCATTAGTTAAAACATTGTTCAAACATTAACACTATATATAAGTATATAATTCATTATTTATTCATAAATATTTTCTTCTTGATTAATAAGCTTGACTATTATGCGTTTCATGATTGGATTTTCATACTTTATAAATGATGTATTCCCTATTTGTAAATTAAGTAATATATATTACAAACACATTGTTAAGGACTGGCGGCCTGTCCAGGGTGTCCCCTGCCTTCGCCCTATGTT